>NW_026623617.1:608203-627189 GCF_030028575.1 Malurus melanocephalus
CTGGGGTTTGCAGACCCTCAGGGTTGCTTGTAAAAAGGGAAAAGTATGAAAAGAAACCAGGAAAAGCAAACTGAGGAACTAAATCCCTGCATAATAGCTGTGCCCCTGAAAATAAAATTGGACCTTCATAAAGTAAAATAGTTGGAAGCCACCAGGAAAGAAGAAATTATTAAAAAAAAATATATATCAGAAACTTTAAAATATCATAATGGTCAAATACACAGTGTAGGTAAACTTCAGAGGAAATCTGTTCAGTGTTAGTACAATTTTAGATCAAAGGAATAACCGAATACCTGAGCTGTAGACGGTTAGTGGAATTAAACTTTTGAACCTCTTTAAGACTTTTCTGTCATTTTTTCTGTCTACAGCCAGTAGAAAAAAAAAAAATCCTAGTTCCTTCCCTGCAGTAAATTGACAGAASTTCACTAATGAATTTGAACTCAAATATTAAAGCTCTGAAACACCATGCTTTTGCTTATGYAGGAACTTTCATTCCAGTGGAGCTCAAAATGRTTTATGGAYGTGCATTTCRTAGGGTACAGGTGGCATCAGAAGCYGYATTTCATACAGCTGTMTCTGGTGCAGCCATAAAACACTTAGCAAAAATAYTTAGGCTGAATTTTTTAAGACCTTTGCAAACAAGTGATTTGTTTACAAAACACAGCAAAACACAGCAAAACCTGAATATGCCAGGTCTGGAAGTGATGAATTCTTTGTCAGGTGAAGGCACAAGGATGAAGAATAAAAACTATTTGCAATTCAAACTCAGCAGCATTATGTAATAGAAGCACACAGGTTTGGGTCAGGGGAATCTTTGTATGCCTGTGCATGCAAACTATCCTGCACTTCTTGGATCAGGCCACCAGTTTCCCAACTGTTTGTCTAAGGCACTGCAATTTAATAGTATTTGCTCTTGAGAAAAGGTCTCAGGCTCTTTGCGTAGACAGATTGAACGGAACATCATCTCCCCAAAAGTAAAAAAAATTACCCCAGAACAAAACCCCAGATAATTTCACTGGAAATGTTTGCCACAGCAGGTGATGGCARAATCATTGCTCTTTCCTTTTCCTACCCCTACCCCTAGAGTGGGTGAAATGCTGGATGGCTTTAGGGCTSCAGATTCTAAATCCTGTTGGATTTACAGCACATCAAAAGAGAGCCCCTCACTGAGGGACATCGGGAGGAAATCCCATCCCAGTGGACAGTGGCTGCTGCTTCTCATCATGATCAAACCTGCTTTCTTTAAAACGAAGGGCACTGTGACAAAACTCATGGACAATTTTAACCACAGTTCATTTCAAAAAGACTCTGACAAGCTGCTGGTCTCAGAGATGTATTTATAGCAGTTAAATCTCTGGGACTCTCATCAAGGGGAATTAAATCCTGGGAAGGGGTGGTTGGAAGAGGAGATGGAGCTGAGATTCCATGTCCTACTGTCCAGGGACCACAGGAGTTGGCTGCTCTGCAAGGGAGGTGGATTTGGGAGCAGTGGGAATGGTGATTGCACTAACAAGGAGCATGGCTGTGCTCCTCCTTGCACTCATATAGGGGGGACCTACTCCACCTTCTGCCCTGGCAGGGCCCTCAGGGCTCCCAGGACAAATTTCATGGCTTGTGCAGTGCCTGTGAGTTACTGTTCCATGACACAGATTTTGGGGTGCATCYCCCTCATGAGCAAAATGCAAAGCATGGAGCTGCCCTGGGCTCRCAGGCGTGCATCAGTGCTCCCTGTCAGAGAGGGAAAGATGTCTTTGGATGGTTTCTCTTGTTTAGGTAAGCACATTTTATTGTCCAGAGATACAGTTTCTGGGACACAGCATGGAAATTTGCTTAATTCTTGTTATTTTATTCTTTCTCCTGAGCAATACTGATATATAAGAATATATTTTTTTTTCTTGGGCATTGCAGTGTGAGCAGCTGTCCTCAGGTTGTCCACTACCCCAGTGCTGTAATGACATGATGAGTATGGTCCCCAAAATAATAAAGAAATAAAATTTAAAAATCTAAACCCAAGCAAAGTTGCCAGCTTTTTGAAGTTGTCGCMTTCATGTCTGATTCTTTCAGACTTTTCTGTATATCTGTCACATCAAAAGATCATTTTTTTTCTTTATTTTGCCCAAAGCAGAGATTCTTGTGTAATCATACAACTCAAGGAGCTGGGGCTTTAGAAAAATGCTGAATATTATGTTATACTGTTGCAATTTGTCAGAAGAATTGCTTCTCCAAGCTATTGAGATCTACAAGGTTCATCTTAGATTATCCAGAATAAATTGTCCCTTGACTGACAATCCTAAAGAATAGCACTGTGATTATTGTTTTGGGACAACCTTGAAGGAGGATTYCCCTTCCTTCGCCCTTGCCCCTGCATGCAGCCTCACTCAGCTCTATCCAGCAATCATTTAATTTCTTTACAGAGATTCTCCCCAGCCATGAGCTGGGTTTCACAGGGCTGCAGTTGAGCACAGTTGCCTGCAGCAGTTGAAATGTGTGCAATAAAACAAATGCTGTGTTTKCTGAAGCACATTCTCAGTAGCTGTATGGAGTGATCAGCACCTTTGGCTCTTTTCTACACCCTCAGTATCCGTGTTAAGCAGAGCTAAATGTGGAATTGGGGAGCAGTTGCAGTGGGGTGTGTTGAAGCCAAACCTCTGACATTACAGTGTCAGGGGACATTACCCAGGACCATTTCCACTCTGTGTTAACCCTCCTTTGTTCTGTCAGAGCAGCTGGAAATCCCTTCCTGTAATGGAAAATCAGCCTCTTTCTGTGCAATCCCAGCACTGTGTCCACTGCACAGCTGAAGACTTTGTCCACCCTCCCCACCCAGATCCCCAGTGACCTGAGAGGAAGGTCCCAGTGGGTCCCTGCTGCCCCTGTGGGAGCCTCATCAATCTGCAGACACTCATTTAATTGCCTGACAGGACCTCTGTGTTTCCAAAAGGGAGGATTTACATCCAAAGAGTGCTCATATCTCTGCAGTGGGGGGCCAAGGCTTGTCAAATCCATTGCAGGCTGCTGATGACTCACAAGATGTCCAAGACAAGCAGCTTAACTTTCTTTTTCCTCTGTTTCTGTTTTCAAAGAAACCACTTCTCAGCTGCACACCAGGGGGCTGTTGTGAGTTTGAATTAATTTGAGGCTTCCAAATTAAAATTGCTGCAATACAGCAATTCATTTCACCCTGTGAGGAATATCTCAGATCCGCTGACTCTTCCTGTGGAGGCACCTGTTTCTCTCCAAAGCCAGCTCAGCTAACGAGCTCAGGCATTTCACTGACTCTGATGAGCCCTCTCTGAGTGTTAACAACTCTTCTCTTTGCAGGTTTTGGGGGCCCACAAGCAGGAAAGAGAATCCTAGCTTGCATCACATGGGAAGTTAAGTGACTATTGTGAGCAAACCCTATTTCCAGCAAGCACAGGCCTGCTGCTGTTATATTTATGCTGTGGTTTAAAAACATTCAATTGAGGATGTGGTTAGGGGGTTAATGGAAGCATTGTACTTAGAAAGTCTTTCTGTCAGCTAGGCTAGCCTCCTTACCTTACTGTGTGATCAAAGTCATTCTTCTCCAGCTCCTGCTGTGATTGTAARCAGTCAGATTTGAGCAAATGAACTGTGGATGTGTTTATGTCAGGACAACAACATGGGGGGGTTTGGAATGGCATGCTATGGCAGACTCAAGAAATAACGTAATTAAATTGTTGTTTACAGAAAGAAGACTGGTACTTCTGGGTAGATGATATTTTTAAGGTTTCTTGAAAAGAAACTAGAGTTTGGAGCATCCTTTAAAAACAGAAATTAGAGGTCAAACACTGAAAGCAAGAATAGAGGAATTTAATCTCCAGAACTTCAGTAACAGCACGTGCACATCACACACACACGTGGGATTGCACCTGGTGTTTGTGCAGATCTTAGGCACAATGAGACCATTTGTACTACCAAGGCATCAGTCACTAAAGGTTGTGTGAGCAGCTACTAAAATCACCATTTCCCAAACTTCAGGAGACTGAGTTTGCCTAAACTTGACATAAAAATTGGATGCAAAGTGTCAAAATAGTGTTCATTTTGTCAATGAGGGAATGCATTGCTCAAGGGCTTTTTGGTTTTGTTTTTCTTTCATTTGGGGAAGGCTGGAGTGGGGTAGGGGACACAGGATTTTGGGAGAGGAGGAGAAGAGTTATCATTTTGAACTGAATTTATTGTTTATGTGTGTGCTTCTAGTGATATTTGAGATGGCCCAAAGGATCAGTATGGGATAGTAAGTAGGGCACAGAGAGAATCTCCCATTACAGCACCATGTCTGTGCAAATAAACCAAGCCCTAGATCTGCAGTGATGATAAGGGKAAATGTAGCACCTTGCCTACATTTAGGTGTGCACACATGAGCACAACCTGGGCTAAGTCTCAGAATTATCCCTGCCTTGATGCTTGYATTTTGTTTGGGATTGTTATTTCAAAGATAGATTGATCATTTTCAAACTCTCAACTTTCAGAGCAGCTGGGTTACCGCTGTGACCAGGTAAATAGTGCTGAGTGACTTCATGGGCTCCTCCTCACTGCCACTTGTCCTGTTTTAGTGCTGTCACAACACAGGAGAGGTGTGCTGGGACCATGCTTGAACATTGTGCAACTGTTCAATTTTCCTATTTTAGCTCCTGTACAACATCCTAGACAATCTCTCCAACYGTGGCTGCCAACCCCCAAACACTTGACAGCTTTATCTGATGGCATTTAGGCTGAATTGAAACATGTGCAGAGCTTGGCCTGTCTCCAGAGCCGAAGCAGAGAGCCACCTCCACCACCATCGGCTGTTTGCATCTTGTTCCTGCTTCAGGAGAAACTCAGAGGCCACAAAAACCACTGCTGTGCAGTCGCTGTGCCACAGCTCATGTAGCCCAAACCACTCAGTCCTATAGCAGCTGGGAATGTAAATCCCTGTTTTTTTCATCAATCTTCATCAGGACCATGGTCCAAATCATGAGTCCCTGCTGCAGGTCACCTTCTATCTCCCTTGTCATTACGACATTGCCCCTACTATTTATTGACCTTTTTATCTTCTCAGCAAACATTTGGATGTGCCACTTTTTTGCTTCCCAATCTCAGTTTGATCACACCTCCAGTTTCCATGCTCAGATTGTGTTTTACTCCTCAGAGTGGAGAGATTCAACCCTGCTAATAYAGCAGTTGGGTATGTTGGAAGAGTGCAGAGAGTAGACTGGAAAATGTGTCACACTTTTAGTATTGCTCCTGCACAGCTCCTTCTCTGTTTCTAGAAAAATAACACCTGGGTGGACCACTGGTCTGAGCTAACAGCACACATTTTGATACCTCTTTTCCAAACCRCTGTGTATTCAGACAGGTCACGCAGTTCGCATGAAAATGGCAGGAGAAAAGTTTTTGGCTTCTCCAATTGCAAACCAGATGCATTGTAAGGAGATAGATAAGGAGGTTACTGCCTTTTGCCCCACCTCAACTGAATTCCTACCTCTCACCTTGACCTGGAAATWACCATGCTCTCAGGGCTGGTGGAAAAGATGTGGGATAAACTCCTGTCCTGTTTCTGTCAAAATGACCCTCACTAGAAAAGACATTCCAGTTATYCTGAGCAATCTAACAGCTTTCAGCTTCCCTTCCCGAAATGAAAGCAGATACCATCAATTGGATAAATCACAACAGTGATTGAGAATACTGTGGGCAGGTTCAGAGGTGTGGTTTGATCCTCAAGTCTGCACAGAAGTCTGTTCCCATTAAGGAAAGAGGTGGGAAGAAGACTGTGAAGTTGCTGTGGTTTAACCCCGGCCATCAGCCCAACCCCACGCAGCCACTCGCTCACTCCCCCACCAGCAGGATTGGAGACAGAGTCAGAATGGTAAAAGCTGGAAAACTCGTGGGTTTGATAAARACAGTTTAAAAGGGAAAGCAAAAGCCAAACACACAAGCAAAAAAACCCCAAGGAATGAATTCTCCACTTCCCACGGCAGGCAGGAGTTCAGCCATTTCCAGCAGAGCGTGGCCCTAACAGTGACTTGGGAAGACAAACACCATCACTGCAAATGTCCCCCCATTCCTCCTTGTTCCCCCCAGTTTATGTGCTGAGCATGATGTCACATGGTCTGGAATGTCCCTTTGGTCAGTTTGGGTCACCTGTCCTGGTTGTGTCTCCTCCCAGGCTCCACTACACCCCCAAATTCCTCCCCAGCATGGCCATACAAAAGCAGAAAAGGCCTTGGCTCTGCATGCCCTGCTCAGCAATAACAAAAAYATCTCGGTATTATCAACCCAAATCCAAACACAGCCCCTCACCAGCCACTGTGAAGAAAATTAACTCTATCCCAGATGAAACCAGCACAGAAGTGAAAATGGGAGAAGCTCCCAATGAAATGCTCCTACCTGTGGAAGGAGTGAGCACTGCATTTCAAATACACATCAACAGGAATAAAAGAATAACTTTGGTTAAACTGAGCCATTTCACTCTTAAACCAGAACAGAGCTGCTATCCTTTATTTATGAGGGAGGATGTGTGAAAATCAGCTCTCAGGTTTTGCCTTTTTTGAACACTGCTGAAGAGGTYTCACAGAATGCTACTGAATATGCTGAAATGGGGTGTTCCACTTCTGGTTCACCCTTCTAATGGAAACTCACACATTCTCACACTTGAATTCCTTCATTTTTAAGTGAAGAAAGGTTCCTTCTGACCAATAGTATAATCCACCTCTATAATGACAAGAAGGCTAACAATGTCTTCTTGCAGCCATGGGAGAACTCTGAATTTTGCTATTTTTCAGAGCATCTTTTTTAGAAAGAAATCCTATTTTATTTTTCACTAAATTCTGTGAAAGAATATCTAGCATAGTACTCCCAGTATAAAAGAAGCAGGCATGAAATAAAGCTATCTTGTCCTTTATGAACAAAATGCAATTRATAATCTGAACCCCTTAGATAATTTATTTTGATTCTAAATTGATACTTTGGGCCCAGTAAGTTTTCTGAGAATGCTTGATTCACTGTAACAAACTGAATCAGAGACCACAAGTCCTGACTCTCAACCCCATTTTAGATCCAAGGGAACCAGAAYTGTCCCTGAGGAAAAGTTAAATTAAAATTAATTTCTAATGCACTCCAAAC
Source organism: Malurus melanocephalus (assembly GCF_030028575.1). NCBI lineage: Eukaryota > Metazoa > Chordata > Aves > Passeriformes > Maluridae > Malurus > Malurus melanocephalus. Next base: position 615,326 of record NW_026623617.1, read on the forward strand.
GCCACAGTTCTGTGTCTCTCTTCATCACCGGATTATTACTGATGATCTGTTCCAATTTGGAACAGAGACAAGATGACAATTATGCTTCTTAACAAGTCTTGAAATAACCCATCAGCTTTGAGGTACTRTAAGAAAATTCTCTTTGCACTTATTATTATTGGCTGAGAACACCAGGTTCTAATCCCAATTCTCTGCAAGTATTCCTTCGCACCAAATTCCAATTTCTTACTTAATCACTGGGCACAGAGCCAYAAAAAAGCCAAGAAAATGCAAAGTAAATTCTTAATAGAGGAAGTTATCAGGTCCAATATGGAAATAAAATTGAAAGAACACTAGAAGAGACATCTAGGAGAACACCAGGAGAACATCAMACTGTCTGTCCCAGAATCCTGAAAAACCGGCATATTGATTGTCATGTCAGTGTTTTCAGTGAATCTATCAAAATAACAGAGGAATTGCATGTTACCTGTAGTCAAATGGTGAGAAGCTGTGCCCTGGCCTCAGGAGTAGAGAGTACTGTAAGAGTTTCTTTACTTTAAAAGACAGAAATAAACAGAAAATGTGACTAAGAAAAAGCAAGTGCACTTGTAGGATGCATCAGAAGTTTCTGGACTGGAGAAGGGGAAGTATTGCTAAGATACCAAGACCTAAAATACTGCAAAACTGTGGGGTTTTATTTGAGGTCCATGGAGTACTTGAAATTGAACAAAARGCAGGTCAGAAAATCAGCTTTGATTTCCAGAGACCTGCAGGCACATAGAAAAGATCCCCAACTTCAGTCAAAAATTTCCAGAAAGACAGAGACTGAGAAAGCTACGGCCCATATCTATACATAAATCTGGCCATCCATACTCAGAGCAAAGTTCAAACTAGATCAGGTGCATTTGGGATAATGACAAAATAGAGAGATTATTTTCTTATGAGGAGAGACACACTGAGTCAGCTTGTTTAACTTCAGCCAAGTGGAGGCTGCAGAAATATATGTTGTCTGTCAATACCTCAGCGTGTGATCGCTGGGGAGGCAAACACAATTGTTAGCAGGCAGGACAGTGCTGGCAGAACCAAATGTGAATATATTGCTCATGATTATTTTAGGCTGAAAACAAGAAGGGTTATGACCAGTTGAGKAGTAAGATTATGTGACACTCTTGCATCAGAAGCACTGGAGGAGAGATGATCACAGCCATGGAGATGCGGTCTGACCTGCTTTTGCGCGGGATTATGTGACATCCCACGGTAGGTGGGATGTAATGACCCAAAGGATTGATTTCCCTCAGACGTTTTATTTTTCTGTAATTTTCCTCACTGCCCRCTGGTCTTTTAATCCCATAATCTGTCTGACTGAAAAATCCCAGTATCATCATGATTAAGAAATTTCACAATCAGTTTAGAAGCGGGAAGACAGGGCTGAACCACGTCACTCTAAAATGCCTTGGACATTGGTAGAGGTGACAGACTGTGTAGGTCTATTACACATTCAAGCCATCACAAATCCTAAAAATATGTATTTATTCAGCCAGAACCACCAGGCTTGCCTCCCACCCTGGAAAAGGAGTTAGGTTTGGTGCAGGAGACAGAATAAACAGCAGACTGGGTAAAGGGCAGTTCACCACTCTCCTTCTCTGCATTTTTTTTTATGTTGCTGACAATATTAAGGATCCATTGTCATGGGTGTAGTGGAATCATAACATAAAAGTTAATGCCTGCACCAGGTTTTTATTAATGCAATGGCACAACTTCATGCTAGAAAGATAACAATAGCAGAACATACGACTTAGTGGAATTTGTGCTTTAAAGATCTCTTCAGCATCTCTTGAAAAATTAATTCATTAGAGCTGTCAAATTTTGAAACATTAGTGAAAATCAGCAAGAACTTTAAAAGCTTTCAGGAGACAAACAACAAGCTTTTATTTGCCATGTTGTGACCTAATCTTTAAATGAACCAAAAAGTGTTGCTGTGTGGCTCCTTCTAGTAAGTGAAAGAACATTCTGYAATGCCTCACACTCCTCCTTTGTGTGGGGTGTTTTAGAGCTCTGATTTGCAAAACGATTACATGGTGATGTATCACTTTGTTCACAAGATACATTCCCTAGTAATTTCCATAAATTCTGTGAATTTTTTTCTGGGATAAAAATAGAGATTGGTCTTGCTTTGCAAGATCCTCTAGGATCATGCAGAGTCAGGTAACTCTGGGTATTCACTGGGCAGCATTTCTCTCTCTTGGGGTCAGCAGTAGAATTTATAAGTGAGGTTTAATTTGAAGCCATTCATTATTTCAGCTCTCTTTCAATTGCCTCTTTTCATATTTTGTTGCCTTGTTCTTTCCTAATTCAGCCTAACACCATCCTTACGGTTGCCCAGCACAGAGCACTGAACAGATGTTTTCTTTGAGTGGTGCTCAGCCATATCTASACCCTTTCCCTCAGTAATTACAGTTAATTATAGGAATCCTCAGTGAATATTAATAGTGGAAATGGTTCCATCAAATATCCATAACATTGCACTGAATGCTCTTTCACAGTGCAGCGCTCAGTTACGCAGATGCATTACATCATCCTGAAGTTGCATGTACTTTTCTTTATGCTTAATTAGGTTGAAAAAGAGTGCCTGGAGGAATGGAGGAATGGACTCTGGGTTCCCATAAATCTCTAAAGCACATTATACCCCACACTCAGAAATGCCTTTCTCCCTTATATCCCCCTCTAGTTTTTCAGTATTTTCAGCATTTATCATCTAACATGATAGTTAGATCATGAAGCTGGTTGCCTTGAAATATATACAGGTTTTCCCTCCTGTACCCTGCTCAGTTTCTCCTGTTTGAACCTGCAGTAAAAATTCAGATCTGCCATCATTAGAGTCAGACTAAAATACTGCCTATAACTATGTCATTGACTGTCATCATCCCAGGCTTAGCCTGTGACTTCATCCCCGGGCCAGAGAGGGGAGTGGAATGGGAAGCAAAGGAGAATGGCTGTGATTAAGTACAAATCACCAGAGCAATTGAAGAACGTGATCAGACTGTAGAAAGCACAGGGAGACATCTCTCAGTCTGATGAATTCACAGGTTTTTTTTTTGGTTTTTTTTTTTCTAGTTCCAAAAGCCTGTTTTTGATGTTTGCCACCTTCTTTGCTCCTTCTCTGTTTAAGGAAGGTTGGTTGGGCATAAAGGAAAGTTACAGGGGCAAATAGCCTGGTCTTTGTACCTAGGACTACACCCGTGGTGGAGGGCAGAGAGACAATTCTCTAAAGCATGTGGTGCTCCCTGAAGCCAACAGGAGCATAGCTCTATAACTGCCCTCTGACTCAGGCAAGCAACTCTTACAGATCTCTATTGATTGAAAGAAATCTCTGATGAATTGCTGTTGGCCTCTGTTATCAAAACAGGCACTCAAGAACACGAGGTTTTCTTGCAGTAGTGCAGAAATTTGCCCTATAAATCTGTTATCAAAATGTACATAATAACCCTCTAGGTAATTGTCCATRCCTTGCAGTCAGTCATTAAGCAGGACTGCACAAAGTCTTGTGAAAATAGGACTTTGGTTAACAAAATAAAAATGTGACTAATGGTGTTCCAGATCAAAGCAAAGCTTGCAGTAAAGGATAGGAAAGAAGCTAAGGAATTTCAATTGCAGGGATGTCATGGTGTCCAGGTGCCTCTGCAAAATATCACATGCAACGATCTGGGCAGCATTTGGGGTACCATGAGCATCAAGGTAATAATTTCTTTTTGTGAAACGTGCAACCAGTGCCAAGTACAGTCCTTGTTAAATGACATCAGCACCCAAGGATGTTGTTGCAATCATACTTCTGTAAAAAGAGAAATAACCCAGTGGCCCAGTGCTGTCCAGCAAAGTGCATGCAGCTGCATTCAACTTGCATGCATTTTGTTAAAGGTTTGGCTTTCTCATAAATATGAATATTGATTCTTTAGCACCTTTTGTCTAAGGATCCCAAAGCAGCTGACAAGTACCAATTACCAAAGCTTTGCAACACCCAGAAGTGGAGTGTAAGTGCTGCATTCTTTTAACACTCAGGCATAAAATGGCAAATTGAGGTTAACTGAGTTGTCTGGGGTCAGGCAGTGAGTCAGAATGGGAGCTGGGGAGTGGAAAGGAGTTACTGTTCCCCTGCTGAATATGCAGAAGAGGAAACTGAGGAGTTGTCTGAACATTGTTTGCTACAGCTGGTGCTGCGTCTCAGAGCCTTTTATCTCAGTGCACGGTGCCCTCGGGAGCTGAAGCACAAACACACTCTCAGTCCATATGCTCAGGTGCTGGGAATACCCCAGAGGGTATTTTACAGGTGCTGTGAAGAGGAATCCTCCAGGCTGATGAACGTAGAGAATGATTTTAAGCAATGTGCAGCTCAGTCTGGAAGGGGAATAGGCAGGACTCCTTTTTCCAGCAASTTCTTTAGTTTCTGTTGCCACTGTCCTTCCAGTTAGGAAAAGGTGTAGGGATTTTTTATTCGTTTCATTGGTTTGGTTTTGTGGGGTTTTTTTTTTAGGATAGTTTGTAATGGTAACTACAACAATGACATTGTTATGTTTCCTGATTTCAAGTTACTGAAATTGCAAACATTTCATTGTTCTGAAATGCAGGTAAATCACAGGGTTTTCATTTCACGATGAGTCAGTGGAGGCCAAGGAAGTAGAATTAAGAACCCCAAATCCTTTAGTGACACTGGACAGCTTTCTTTTGGTGGCTACAGGGAAGTTTTGAAAAAAAAAAATATTAACGAAAGCATAAAACAATTTATATTAATCTGCTGAGATATTATCCTGTAGACTGACATTAAAGATGSTGTCTAAACCAGAAAACAATAAAGATCCTTACCATAATGACCAGCCTGGGAAAAGCCATTACCAAAGCCAAAGCTGTGGCTGGAATCCCTGTTGATTCCATGGTTCAGAAGTTCCTGTTCTGAGTTTAATTTCACAGCTGTGGAGGGCTGTGGATGCATGGCCACACACCGTGCCCAGCTGCACACACACCATGCACTGACTGCTTTGGCTTAAGCCATTGCTTAGACCTCTAATCTGAATTTTGGCAGCATTAAAATAACTTTCATCTATCAGTTTTTTTCTCAGTGTAAGTGGAGTTTTTCCTGTCCCGCACAGGGACCAGTCAGCAGCTCCTTTCTTGTTCCTGTCAGATGGCCACTGGCAATGGATCTTCCACTCTGTGTGTCCCAAAATAAATTCTGCCCRAGTGAGCTATAAATCAGTAGATGATCCCTGAGGCACAGGGGCTCTGTGCTGCTCAGCCGACACTGATACAATGCAGGGCACAGTGCCACAGTCCAGCTGTTGAGATATAAATAAGTGACAAGGAATAATGTACAGAGTAATTTAAATACTGCTGACTTAGGGTAAATAAAATCACTGAGGCACTGAGCGATGCTGGCAGGCTGGAAGCCAAAATCACATTTGCTTTTGTGTTGCTCTGACATGGGGTGTAATTGGGTTACAGCAACAACACTGAAATAATCTTTTTGTTTTAAGGTGAAGAACACAGAAGTACTTCTGACAGCGGTCAGTAGCTTCTGAATAACACTAATTGTTCAGATGGAATCACAGAATCATGGAATATACTCAGTTGGAAGGGACCCATCAGCATCATCAGATCCAGCTCCTGGGCCTTCACAGGACTCCCCAGGAATCACCCCATGTGCCTGAGAGSGTTGTCCAAATGCTTCTTGAGCTCTGTCAGGCTTGGTGCTGTGACCACTTCCCTGGGGAGCCTGTTCCAGWGCCCAAACACCCTCTGGGTGAAGAACCTTCTCCTGATGTCCAACCTAAACCTCCCTGACACAGCTTCAGGGCATTCCTTGGGTCCTGTCATTGCTCACCTGAGAGCAGAGATCAGTGTCTGTCCCTCCTCTTCCCCTCATGAAGAAGCTGTAACTGCAATGAGATCTCCCCTCGGTCTCCTCCAGGATGAATGGACACTCAGAAAACCACTGGTCATTACAGTAGAGGTCATTACAGTTGACCTCAGTAAGTTACTAACAACAACAGAACTAAATCTTCTAGAATGAGTGTCCAAATAATTTATTCTTTTAAATTTTGGATTCAGTAACAAAGAAAAGAGTAAAACATCCAGAATGTATAAATTGGTTTACTAGTCCAAACTTTCTGAGAGAAATATGGACTGAAAGCTCTTGCCCCCACATTGAGGAATGAATGGATGAGGATGGGACTGTGGTTGGTCCCTCTGGGCTGCTCCTCTTGCCTCTCCCTTGTTCCTGCCCAGCTCAGGCCATTCCCAGGCTGCAGCCCTTCAGTGGGGAGCTGTGCAGCAGCTGGCACAGCTCCCTGGGATAAGCAGGAGAGCAACAGATGGCTGAGACAGAAAATAGTGCTGAGACTGGGAAGGAATTTCAGCATTTCACAGCCTTTGGCCTTTACAGTGCTGGGAATGGATTTGGAGAGAGTTGAAATTCTATTTTTGGTTGTCTGGTTTGGGGACTCCTGGTTTTGCCAACCTCTCATRTCACCAGGCAGTGTCTGCAGGAGCCAAGGCAGGTCCAGCTGTGCCATCTCTTGAAGCCAATCCACCACTGCAAGTGACAACTTCCAAGAACTTTGACATTTACTTGGCTCATGCTATCTTGCCATTAACACACTTCTGGAGCCTTCTTTAGAGGAACACAGAACCCCMAAAGTGCCTTTAAAACACCTGTATCAGCCATAAAATTTCATTAACTAAGGTTGAATTTATGTTACTGGGCAACATTGGTCATTTCTTCGTGCCCACACCATGTCCTTGGCCCTCCAGCCCATCAGACTGAGTGGCTCATCCTGGGCTGCCTGGTGGCTCTACTTTTACCCTTGCAGAAGGTGTTGAATTCCTACCTCACCCTGCACAGCTATTATTTATTAATGTATTAGACCTRCACTCACTATACATTCTTGGATTTAGCTTGCAGTGAGGTGCACAGACATTCAGCCTGTTCAGCTAACCCCCCAAAGTCAATAAAATGCTGTAACCTGAGGAGGGAGAGAAACTGCACATTCAAGGCTCTGAATCAGTCTGCCTGAAACCACAGTGGTGTTTCTTTCCCAGTAGGATTAGAATGGTGATTATCCCAAGAGAACTGCTAGGTGAGGGCAGACTTCATCCTTTTAAGTGTTTAATCTCTCAGAGCCAAAAGGCTGTATGTTAAGATGAAAGGTAAATGGATAAATAATTAAAGCAGACTAGGAAGGATTCATTTAGATGCTTTGAAAGTGGTACCAATATTTTGCTAAGATGAGAAGGGAGTTTCTGGRGAGATATCTTGGCTTTTTTTCTTTTTTCTTGCCCCAGCAAAATGTTTTGTTTAGTTTGGTTTTTCTTGTCTAGGACAAACTCTGTATCTCTTCATAGTGCAAAGTGCAGTGTGTCCTCAGGAAGGGAAGGTGCAAGCAAGAGATTAAAAAAAAAAAAAAGAGCGGTGGGCAGTTACAAGATAAATTTCAAGGTCTTTTGGCACTGAAAATCCTTAGAGGCAAAAAAACCCCATTAAATTGCCTTTTGTGTTTATCCCAGGAGAATGTTTTCTCCTTTGGTGTGTTGGATCTGTGTGTTTACTCATGTATTAAAATTGCTGCTTGGTCTGCAGTGTAAAGATAACATAAAATGAATCCTAAATACCAGATATAGGTTTACAGCCTGAGATGCTCTCCAGAGCTGTCATCACTTCTGGGTTGTGGTTGTGATGGGATGTAATGTTTTATGCTCTGCAGCTTCAGGACAAAGCCAAGGCTAAAGGGATTTAGAGAAACCAACCAACAGATGTAGGAGAATGCTAGGGAAACACACAGCAAGTAATGAGGAATTGCCAAGGAAGGGAAAAAGTCCAGAGGAATAAGATTTAAAATGTAGGTTATCACCTTGCAAAGTTTATCTTCCTTGCTGTGTTAAAACCTTGGCTATGGACTGGAGCTCATGAGGACTTGGGGACTGATGTGACAGGTCCCAGACTGTCCTGGAGAGGAGGAGGGGGAGCAAATCACAGCTCTCAGGCAGACACAAACTGATCTCATTCCTTTAGCAAGGTCACAGCAGCCCCTGTGCACAGGATGAAGCTGTTTTACTTCTGTGTTCGTTGTGCCAAAATCCTGTACATCAGTGGGGTGGAGAGAGGTCAATCCCAGAGYACAATGACACCAGGGGTGGCTGTCTGTGATGTTGGTCCTACACAGACAAAAGTAACTCAGCTCTCCATGTGCTGATATCACCTGTGAGGTTGTTGATAGTGTCCCCACTTCCATACTCACAGCCTGGGAGCTCGGAGCACTGGAGAAATAAACCCAAAGAGCTCTCTCTGCTTTTTCTGATGTGCTGTGTCACATGTCCCAGAGGTGATTTTACCCCATTTCTCAGGAGGATAAGTGCTCCTGGAAGTGGGACAGGAGCTTTGGTCATCACAGTGGGCTGTGTTGGTGAGCACCATATGGGCCATGTGGCATTTGGGAAGGGAGGAGRGAGGGACAGGGGTCATTGCTCTTACTGTGCAAACCCCTCCTCCTTGTGCTGTGAGCCAGTGGCTGCTCTATGGCAGGGATTAATTTGTGATTAATGAGCTATTATCAGCATCATTAGGAAATCCACCATAGTTGTCACCAGACAAAATTCATCTCCTACTCAATTCCTGCTTTTGGCTGTCAGGCTTTGGCTGAAATCAGACACTGCAGTGGAAATACAGGAAAGCAATGGATGGCTTCMGTTTAGGTTATATAAAGACAGTTGCTCTGTGAAAACCCACCTGTGTGTGTTTGGTATTGATAGCATTAGTGCAAGGTAATTAATATTCCAAGATTGTAAACCTGTTCCAGGTTAAATAATATGCCCTGCAAAAGAAATTACCAAGCCATTGTTTCTTARTAACACTGAACAGGCATTTATTTTCTTAATGATTTTTGAGTACTAGTCTCACACTTCAAGACTGTCTCAACAAGCCTCCCTTAATTAAAGTTTTGTTAGCACAGTGGRTTCTTGAAGTTTCCAGAAAATATTGGACTCGTAACCTTTGTAAATTTGCACTTCCTGAAGTCTCCTTCAGCCAAGCTCTGGATTTGTGCTGCATGCTGTGGTTACCTGTGTAACTCAGGAATGCAGCACGAGGTGTGGTCTGGCATCACCCAGGAGAGCTGGGAAGACTGCACAGTTAATTTACTGGGTTATTGTTAACTTGGCTCCARTGGAAACTTCCTGATAGAAATGTTACCTCTGTTGTTTTGGATCCTGCCTCCATGGAGTGTTTCAGAATTATGGGAATCACAAGACCRCTGCCAGACTGTAGAGAGGATGTACACAAAGTCAGCCCTCAGCTCCCTGTCAGCAAGAATAAATTACTGAGGCATTGTGTGTTTAAGTGTGCTTGCAGTCAGATATCAGAGTGATACCAGAAAGCAAAACAAACCATGATTTTAAGAAATGTGATTAAAGTCAAGCAACTCCTTTGAATTCTCTTATATTGAGTTGTGTGGACAATATCTCATAAGACAGACAAGTGTAACTGTGAAGCTTCTGGCCTCTATTTGTGTGGGATGACAATTTCAGTTCCTGCTTGAGGTCTCTTCCTTGTCATCAGCAAGCAAGTATCAGGCAGGTGAAGCAACCTTCTGTCTCGTATTTGTCAGTCTGTGGAAAGCAGCAGGACAGGCAGCACACAGAGGTTGGGTAGGTCTTCAGCAGCAGGAGGGTTTAGATGTTTTGAATGTGGACATGTTGAATAAATGCAATTGTTTAATTTTGGCACCAGGCTCTGTAGAAGCCAGGSACTCATTCTGAATGCAGACCTATCCTGTCTGCTGGCTGTACATCACTCCTCTGTCCTGTTCTTCCTTTTTCCATCACTTYGTGCATGACAGCAGAGATCCTCCTCAGCCTGAAACMTCTCGCTGTAAATATTTGCATTAARGAGGACTGCARAGACACCATGACACTGAGCATGCATAAGGATGCCTGCCACTTTCTGGCTTTAAAGTTTTCAGGTCCCCTTGGCAACTGGGTTTTGCATGTGCAACGAAGTGTTTTTCATGAGTGCTTATCATCAGACATTGGTGCCCCTGCTGGAGAGTTACCATGGGCTCCCTCTCCATGCTGCAGCTGTTATTCAGAGATTTGCTCACATTTTATGATTAGATCAAATGATCCTCCCTTTAGCATTTCCTTGAGGGTGAATGGAAGGATTTACTTAAGAAACAATTTTGTTATTTATTTTCCCCTTGGTTRGCTTTAGCTTTGAAAACAGACACAGCTTCAAAGCAGCACTGATCCTGATGGAAAACTTTACTCCATTAGTTTGCAGTGGGATGGCATTCCCCAAACCCATGAAAYGATCAGTTTATTGAATCACTGATTTTTAAATTAACATAAACTTCATCCACTYATAAGTAGCTCTGTTCAGCAGCTAGTGGCCTCCTCCATTGTTATTTCGTGGTAAAACCTCCACTGTGTTGCCAGACAATTTGATACAGAGCTTGATTTTGACAAGAATAGCCATAAACCTCTCATTTTTCTCTCTCCAGTTTAAGGTAAAATATTCTTTCCAGTCTTTAAGTGTCAGTTGCCTCCTAGAACAACAACTGTGGATTTTTTTAGACAGAATTAGTTAAAGGAGGCAGGGAGGAAAGAGTRCAAAGCTATTTCATATTCTCCTACAAAGGGGCAATGAAGCATCTCAGATTTTTAACCTTGACTTTGAAATGGCTCTGTAATTATKCCTTCTTAAGACAGTAGGTTTTAAAGTCTGCTCATCACTGGCTGAGTGGGAGAAGGAATCTTGTCATTCATGATGGCTGATAACTTGCTTGCCAGATCAAAATTAAGAATAACCTTTCACCAGCAGCTCTAGCACAGCCATCATCCTTTCTGCCTGCTCAGTGGGTACCAATGAGATTGCAGCCAGATTGCACATGACAAACCAAAAATATCCCCAGCAGTCTGTTAAAATTTAACTCCCCCAAAAGATTACATCCTCACAGCTTTGCAGCCTGGTGTAGTTCAGCTGATCAATGGGAGTTGAATCATACCCTTTATTTTTTTCAAAGTTTTCAGAAATCTCAATTGGAAAAGAATTTGTGCTGCAAACAGAGAATGATGGATCGTGGTGCAATATCCAGCTCAGATTGCACAGTAAAGTCTTTGCAGGATTAAAGCCCCAGGCCTTCAGAAYTGACACTGTAAAATTCAAAACTAATTCTTCTAATAAAACCTTAGCTAAATCCTGTCTGCTTCCCTTCCCTGAGCCTTTCATTGCTCTGGTAGGTTTCTCCTGTTCTGTTGGAACACATAAAACTACAGCATTAGCTAAAGGCACCTCAATTTATCACCTGTATTCCAAGCTATTACAATGAAAAGGGCTTTTTACAGTTGTAAGATCTCTTTTTAAGACTTCTCCCATTCACCAGAGACATAGTTACTCAGAATTGGTGGGGTAAAAATTCCTGGGCTGACAGCAGCTAGGCTGGGGAAAAGAAAATAAGAAAACAAAAAGAAAACATCAAAGAAAAAATAATCAGCAGCTGTGAAGGTCTTGAGTTCAGTGCACAGTGACAGTRTGTTTGGGGCTATCTTCCCCAAAGAGGGAAATTACCAGACATCAGAAGTGCTTAGGTCACTGAGGCSTGGTGATTTTCACATGAAAGAGTTTGGCTTTGGGCTTTGCTGTCTGACTGTCACCATTTCTCTGTGCCTACTGTCTTTCATCACTGCCCCGTTCTTTTCTTCCCCTTTTGGGCTCCTGCTTTGAGCTCTGGTCTTTTCACTRTTAAAATCACTGAGAGTTTTGCCAGTAATTTCTATGAGGATAAGATCAAGATCTTACTTTCCTTTGATACTCTTTCTTAAGTTTCCCAAATGTTTCTTTCTAG
>NW_026623617.1:627277-698167 GCF_030028575.1 Malurus melanocephalus
AAAAAATCAATGAATAATTTGATTTCCCAGATTTCCTCAAGGATTCTGGGAAATCCTCTTTTTCCTCAAGGATTCTGGGAAATCCTCTTTAGGATGGGGGTGATGACCAGGGTAGTTTAGATTTTTCATCTCTCCTTGAAATAGCAAACCAAGGTCTGTAGGATGTTTAGTTGCCAGAGAATAATTTCAAAATACACGTGCACATGCTCACTCCCACATACAAACTTTCCTGAAAGTAATTTGGTATTCATGCTTAAAAATAATGCTTAAAAATAATGCTTAAAAATAATGCTTAAAAATAATGAAATAATTTCTGGTTGCTCACATCCAAGCCCTGTGAACAATGCAGGCAGAAAAAGCTGCTAAATTAAACCTTCCTGACTCCATAATGCTGGTACATCAAGCAGATGTGTTCCGGAGTACTACCCACTGCCTCGATCTCTCCTGAATAGCTGCACATAAAGAGAGAACACTCATAGAACACTGTATAAATATAGCAACCAGAACACACTCCGGAGATGTTGTGAGGGCTCCAAAGTTAAGTTTAGTTTGAGGTTTTTGAGCTCAAATCAGAGCTAAAACTGATGTTATAATGATTGAATATACTTGCCAGATTTAACATCTTCACAACCCTATTTAATTTCCTGTAATATTTTTAGTTCACATGAAAAGATGTTCTCCCTATTCATCAAAAATTATTTTAAACCTGACAGGAGGAAAATGAAGTTMCTGATGTCTGCTTCCTTTATTTAGTACTTTTCACTTACATCCTGTGCTCTCACATCTTCTTACATCTGTTCCGGGAACYGGGGGAAGAGCTGGTCAGTAAAATTGTAGGAAGCGTGGGAAGACAGAATGAGGAGACAGATGTGCATCTTGGACCTGAAGTTATAGTGAGTAATTTTGGTGATGATACTAAATTGAGAGGAGCTGTCGRCTCCCTTGAGGGCAGAGAGACCTCAACAAAACAGAGAGATGGGCAATCACCATCCAAATGATGTTTAGTAAGGGCAGGTGCTGGGTTTTACACCTGGGACAAGGCAACCCTGGGTGTGGGGACAAACTGAGGAATGAGAGGCTGGAGAGCAGTGCTGTGGGAAGGGACCTGGGAGTCCTGGTCTGTGGAAAATTGAACACCAGTCAGGAGTACTGTGGAGCCAGGAGGGCCAACCCTGTCCTGGGGGACATCAGGGACAGCATCACCAGCCAGGCAAGGGAAGGGATTGTCCTGCTCTGCTCTGGGCTGGGGCGGTCTCTCTGTGAATGCTGGGGACAGTTTTGGTCATCACAATGAAAAAAACACGTGAAGCTATTAGAGAGCAGTCAGAGGAGGCCATGAGGTGGTGAGAGCCTTGAGGTGAAGCCATAAGATAGGAGGCTGAGGTCACTTGGTGTGTTCAGCCTGGAGGAGAGGAGACTGATGRGACACGTCAGTGCAGTTACAACATCCTCATCAGGGGAGCAGGAGGAGCAGACASTGATCACTTCTCTGTGGTGAGCAGTGACAGRACCTGAGGGAATRCCCTGAGGCTSTGCCAGGGGAGGTTTAGGTTGGATATCAGGGAAAGGTTTTTCAYCCAGAGGGTGTTTGGGCACTGGAAMAGGCTCCYCAGGGAAATGGTAACAGCACCAASCCTGAGAGTTCAAGAGGCATTTGGACAATTCGCTCAGGCACATGGGGTGATACTTGGGGTGTCCTCTGCAGGGCCAGGAGCTGAATTCAATGATTTTGGTGGGTTCCTTCCAACTCAGCATATTCCATGATTCTGTGATCTTTCTGGATTTATTTCAATGGTCTTCCACTGCTTGTGCAGGAGTTACAACCCCTCCTGTACCTCTGACCCTTCACAGTCAGGCTCCAGAATATGAAGATGGGGTTCTCTCTTTCCTTGCAAAGGCAACAAGRACCAATAGCTTCAGTCACATTCCATTACAGGACATTTAGTATTTTCTTCAGATGATGTCTGAGACAATCTACTTGTGCACTGCATTCACCAGAACAATGACAGCCACCTCTACAATGAGCCCKAAGCACTGAAAAGCAAAAATAGGCCCATACTGAAGACCAAGTGGCTCAAGAGTGAGATACTGATAATTTCCTGCCATAACAAAATAATTCCAAGATTAGCCTAGGAAACAGATGATGCCTTATGTTATAGAGAAAAGAAAATATCTAGGCCTAAGCCAATACTTGATGSCAGAGTGAAATGAAGAGATATCCCTTCCTGATGCCAAATCTGCTGCTTGGCCTAAATCAGACTGTGGAAGTAAGATATAAGAAGTGTGTCATCCTGTGCATCAAAGACTTCTGGATTTTATTGCATTTCTGTTCAAGCTATCATTACTTTTCTGAAATGATGGCTTTTGTATATGTACTGCTTCTAAGAAACAAAAAGTACGAATATGGAACAGGTTTCAAGGGGTTCAGAAATACCTGAACCTGCTTTAACCASGTTACAGTGATAATGGAAGCAGATTAACCGTGAAAGCACAGGAGACTGTGCACTCAAATTAATTATTTGCTTCTTAATATGAAAAACTGACCCATTCGGCTTCAGCTGCATTTGTCTTAATGCCCTTGTTAGACTCATTAATTCTGACACTCTCAAACTAAAGCACCCTACAATTAAGTTAGAGGTACTGACAAGTAACAGTAATAGTATTTGCTGTTTGAACAGATCTGGTTCTCCAGCCCCAAGGTAAAGTTTTAAGGGTGTTTTAAGGGTGTGTGTACACCAAGTTGTTCTCAGGGATCACAGATATTTTTTTCTTCTGACTGGGACTGAAATCCCATTGCAGAGTAACTAGAGGGATGCCRGTGTAAATTTGTGAAGGTTAGTGAATACTGGACAACAGATTCACATGGCCTGAACTCCCCCTAAACCCAGTCTGGCCAAGGTAATGATATCCAGCCTTCAAGGCTGAGGGCAGGGTAGAGTTAAGATTATCTGAATCTTTCCAGTTGGATATTTCAAGTTTTCTCAGTTCCCATTGTGTACCAAAGAGTAACAGAGAAGAACTTGGCACCTTGCAGGTAGAGTGGGCTAAGGGGAGAGGAGGACCAGAGGGGACTCTCAAATTGGAACTGGTATCTCCCAAAAGCATAGTTATATGTTCTATACATACCTGTGAAATAAATGTGGTCTGGATTTTCGTATGTGTGAATGCTAGAAAATTAATTTATGCTCAATTTRTTCCTAGCTGAATGGAGGAAATGAAAGAAATTCATGCATGCAAAAAATGTCTGATCTGATGCTCTGCTACCTTATCAATTAGGAACATTGTGTGATTCCAATCTAGCTGACTTGCTGTACCATAAAAACCAGTGGAGAGGAGCCAATAACCCCTGCATTCAATCTGGTTTTAGCTGTTATTTCTTGTTTCTCCTTTTATCATCTAGCTCATGAAGTTTGGATCTGTGGGACATCAACTGACTGATTGGGATTGCTGCTAAATTAGCCGATGAAGTCATTGCTGGGTCTAATGGTTGCAATATAAACCCTGGTTTTGAGCTGATAATGGAAAGGTTAATGCTGCAATAAAGGATGARTAGACAGGCATGTGCAATTTATTCCCTGCTCTGTAAACTAGGGCACTAATAAAAACTGTGCTAAAAATGAATGAACAAATTCAAATAAATAAATAAATAGAACAGAAAAAAAAAACCTACTTTCAGGCGGTGAGAAGAACCTTTATATATGACAGTATCCTCCAACATAAAGAACTTCCACGTATTAAATAATTACAGAAAGAATAAAGCTGACATGAGTTTAAACACTGGAGCAAGGTTGAAAGACACAGCAGAATGTGCAAAATGACGACTGCATTATCAATTTCTGTGGTGCAGGCCCAAGGGAAAAGCTGCTGCTGCTTTTGTGCACAGTGTGACATTTCTTGCATAAAGACAATTACTCAAAATTCCTGGCAAAACATCATTTGTGTCCGAAACATTTCACACACTTTTGCATTCTTCTGTCCTGTGGAGGAAAGAACATAATGATCCATGCTGGAAGAAGGAGCACAAGTTCCCTCAAGAGCCTAAAGAATGAAATATTTCCGAGCCTGCCCTGTAACTCCAATAATGATGTGCAGAACTTGATTACACGCTTTCTACTGTGGGCATGCTGAATCACTGGTGTTAGATAAACAGCATCCACAGCCACATTACAGCTCTTTAGTGTGCACTTAAAGTGGCCACCTTGAGACACATCTAACAACCTTACGAGCAAGCTGAGTACAACCGTGAGCTTATTTTTGAAATGTCACCGTGACCAAAATAGTGCCAGTAATTCAATGTGAAGCATTCACCAAGAAACCCTTTCAAATCTTGTTCTTGTAAGTAATTAGTTTTGTTATTATACCTACCACAGCATCCCCAGAATTCAAATAGCTTGAAAACTAGTAGTTACCAGGTTTTATATTTTTGCTGGGATTGCAATACTTGGTTTCTTTTCTTTTTTTTTTTTTTTTTTTCCTAGCTATAGCCCTCCTTCACAGGAGAAACTAAACGTTTTTTCTTTGGAAACTCTTACTTTTGTAGTTGTCTTGCCTGTGGAAAAACAATAGAACTCATGCATACTTGAGGATAAAAATGGTGTGGGGGAGGTATTTCTAAGAAAAAAATCGTTATTAATTTTGGTCCCCAGATGAGCTGCTTGGGACCAGCTCCTTAATTTCCTGTTTCAAAAAAAATATAGACTACTTTGAGTATAGACCAGATTTCTGAATATTTTTGAGACTACTGCTGCTGGTAAGCAATGGAAATATCAATTTACAATCAGTCATGAGCATCTTGATCAAGACTACTCAGAAAACAGCCCTGAAACAGTTAGAGCCTATGAACAAAATAATTAATCAGTGTTGAGAACAACTTCAACCCACAACATACCAAATAGATATGTATAGCCAGTGCTGTAGATAGCCAAGGCTGAGATCCCTGTTTAATCACAGCATTGAGATACTGGAGGGATCAACTGAGTCAGTAAATCTTTCACCCAGGAAGAAGTTACAGCTTAGTGCTCCCTTACTAATGTTTTGTGCCCACCCTATCCTTGGATATGTCCTGGTGGGATGTAGAGAGAGAAAAATCTGACTTTCTACACACTTTAGATAGTTATGTCAACCATCATGGTTGTCTGGGAGGTCAATAAAAACCTAGACCAAACATTTGTCTCTCTGCAACAGTCTTAATTTTACAGAAAAAGGGTCATCATGTGTGGTGCAGACCTTCCCCATCACCCCAGTATTCAGAACTGGCAGAGCCACTACAAGCTGAACAAGTGTTCTGCTACAAGTAGAACATCACTAYTGCTGCTTTCTGCTCCAGGCTTTCTGTTCACTAACACAAGGTGAGATTCAAGGCATGAGTTGGATATTCAGTTCAGGCACCCAGRTATCTGTGTACAGATGATTTAAGTGTCTACTGTCCAATTAATCTGGCTGGTACTGCCTGTGGAGCTCAGAGGGCTGTTCAGCTTGCTGAGTGAGTATTTTTGGCTGTTTGGCTGGTCAGATCTGCCATGTTATACCTGAAAATGGATTTAACTCTCCACCCTTGTTGGTTCATTGCTATGATGAAATTCCAGCCACTCTCTGTATTGATACCACAACAGAAGAATGTGGCAAAGTTTGAATTGGGAATAGGAAATCTTGTTCCCATGCATGTAAAGTAAAAATAGAAGTTATGTCAAGGCTCTGTCCCCCTGTGCCCAGTATTGTTCTGTTACAGAGGACCTTCCTTCAGTAAAAGCAGCTGTTCCATCTAGGAGACASACAAAGATTCAGGGGTTTTGAGAAAACAAACATGAGTCCCAACAGAGTTTCTTAGCACAGACTTAACTGCTTTGCTAGATTGTATTCTGCACACAGAACTTCTCAATACTAAATTTTTWTTTCTGTTTTTCTAAATGTACTTTACACATGCTGCACTCTGTGCCATTTCAATGTATTTCTTTATCAAAATAAAATTAGAAATATCTGCTTCCATATTGCAATTTTTTCCTGAGGGTTCGATAAAAATGTCATTRTTTGAATCTGTCAGGTTAAACGGGGATAATGCAATCTGAGACATTAACAAATCAGTTGAGCAAAAGGGCCATCATACATTGTGTTGAGAAGCATTGTTGCAGGTGCTGGTGAAACATCTCAAGAATAAAATTGGACAGGTCTGGAAAAGGCTGATAACCTCCTCCAAAGACTTCAAGCATCAAATGAAATGGTACATGCTTACCAGATTGTTCTGAATTTTGAATGCTGATCATTTATGGTAATGCAAACCAGCAGAAATACTTTAAAACTGCTTCAGATTTGCATAGGTGCAAATACTGTGTGCCTGTGATTCCATTCAGTTGTGTAAATCAGATTCCTGAGGATACAACGACCTCCAAAGAGCTTTGATCCAAAGTTCAGCTCCAAGGAGGGTGTGATTCATTTGCCATGCCAACACAACTCATCACTCACATGTGAACTGGGGATGGGAAAGGAGCACAAATAACTCACCTGCAGCCCACACTTCAGCTGTTTCTGTGTTGGCCTCAGTGCTCCACCAGCACCGTGGAAGGTGCAGCTGCAGACCCTTCAGTGCTCTTTCCTGTGGAGATGGAGATCTTACAGAAATTCCACATGACAGCCTCTGTAAGCACCTTTGCTGAAACACTTCAAAGTTATTGACGTATTCTCGTTAGTTTAAAGGCAAGATGTTGAGAAAACTACTATTAGAAAGTGATTTGCCTTTAAACAATTGATCATCCCCCTCACATTTCCATCCAGACCACGTATCTTGTCCTGTGTTAAACCATCAAGGCAGCAGATGACATTTTAGGGTTGAAATCCACTTTCTGTCCCTCTTTTACCTTCCCAACAAATAGATACAATGAAAATTCCCAGTGTTGATATAGAACTGYCAGAGAAGAGAAGCCCTCAAATATATTTTGAAAGGCATGTATTAATAGAAGACCTGTGGCAGTGGTTTGCTTGGTGTGAGGCTGAGTTACAGGGAATGGTTTCATTTCTGCACTGAGAGGAAGAGGTGACATTGAKCATTTGGCCGTCTGGGGAAGGTGTGATTGGTGGACCATGCTCAGATTCCCATCCCAAGGGGATTTTCATCCGTGTGACACTGAGCTCAGTGCCAGGACTCTGGCAATACTCTTGGTTGGTACAATGGAGCCACCTCCTTCAAAAACACAGAAAATTGGGGCTGGGGTTACGTGCACCAAGTGTGTTGTCATAGTCCACRGGAGATCTGCCATACAGGGCTGGAAGAATGCAACAGAACCTGTGGGAGGAACATCTGTTCCCCTTGGAGAAGCAGTGTGACAGTGGAGCTGCATTGTGGTGTCTGTCATTGTTGGATAAAAGCCCATCCCTTGGGATCTGACTGAGATAAAACTCCTACACTGATATGCTTGCAAATGGCTATTTTATCTGAGATAATCTAGAGCCCTCTGAGACATTCCCAGTTCTCTTCTAGAGAGATATTTAGGAATATTCTGCATTCGGTGGCCTTCTCCAGGTCTCCAGCTAATGCCATTTTCTGGGGTACTGGAAATGGGCCAGAGCTGTGAATCCTTGTTTCTGACTGATCACGAATGCCAAACTACAACCTGCYATGGAGCACAAAGCCAAAGTAAGAAAAGGTTTGTAGGAACAGCATCAAGTCAAACTGGATTAGAAACCTGGTTTAATTTCCAATTAAATTTGGCTGTTAACACAGTATTTTGTCTGTGTCAATTTGTGTATTCCAAGAAAAAGGATTCCTCCACTGTTCATTTTATCCACAGCTAAACATGAGTTTAGCCCTTGCATCTTTTAGCACAAATCCTTTCTCCCCTTTTCTCCCTGAGCTCATCCTGTTTGCATTCTGCACAGTAAGAAATGCTTCTCTGACTGATTGATGTGAGCTTGTTTTGCAGCATCACTGGGTCTGAGAATGGATCATTGTCTACAGACCAGATTGTTAAAAGCTGATGTTCAACACTGTCAAATAATCTAAGTTGCAGTAATGACTCTGCACTCTTCACTTACATGAAAATTAGAAAAATTTCAAAACGTCCTCCTGGATTTAAAAAACCCCAACAACTGGTTCATTCAAAGCAAAAGTCTGAGACCTTTGTCTGATTTTCTCCAGKGCAGTCAGTGATTAAACACGGTGTGGAAAAAGATCTACCCTCCATTCTAGCCATAATACTTCATGCTTTTAGCTGGAAAAGTCCTGAGCCATGTGCCCCACATCACAAATATAACTTTGACCACCTCAGGTGCAAAATGATAGAGCTCACTGTGGAGTTAATGCTAGAAAATCCAGAGATCTGATTTAATCTGGGAGAACTGAGCCATAAATCTGGCTCCACAGGAGCTGCATTAGCAGGACACCCTTCATTGCTGATAATGGCAAATCCACTGAACAGTTACCAGGACCTGCAGTGTTGTTGTGGGGCTCAGGTCACRTGCAGCCATGCACCTCATCCTCACACAGCTCCAAATCTTTGACCAGGCTAAAAACTCCATTGGGAATGGCACCACGCAGCTTTTCTTCTGGATGTCCCACTCTGTGTGAGAGCTGGGATCCTTGCACAAAGTGCTCACATTCTCATGTGAGGGTCTGATGAGTTTGAGAAGGCACAGGCAAAGAAGACACAGTCCCAGYTGGAAATTGTTTTTTCACTTGGCAAGCCCATGTGGATGAAGTACTACATTGGGTTGGAAGCACTGGCATTTTCAAAAGTATGGGTTTTGCAATGTAGGATCATAAAAATTAAAAAAAACCCCAACTGTCAAAACTCTCAAATGGGTTGAAGTCTTGCATAAAAAGTGAAGATTCTCTTTTCAGTTCACTGTAAGAATTGCTCTGGTCACCAAATTAATATTATCAATTTCCTACCTAGAAACTCTGTATTAGAGACTACAGAGGCTTTTTCTGAATAGTACTTCCTTTATATTAGAAATTCACTTTTAGCTATGTCACCTTTGGAGGACATAATGTATTTGATGTGAGTGCCTGTGAGAAAAGGGAATTTGGCCAGGTGGAAGAAGGGGGTGGGCTCTTTGACTGGATTTTTCTACTTGTTTGTTGTTTTTTTGTCTCCTACAGTCTTTTGATCTTTATTGATTTCAAATGGGAAGGTACAAAATACCACAACACTATATTAAATCAGGAAGTCACAACTGTGGGTTCAGAAGTTATTYTCATTTCCATTTTTTTTTAGTTTTCTAAAAATTTATTCAGAGGGTATAACTCATTCCTCTCCTTTCTAAAGAAACAGGAAGGGTTTTGGGGGAGATCAGTGTATGTCCCTGTGAGACATCTTAAATCTTGTGTACCCCTGAGATTTTGTCATGTTTGGAAGTAGACTCCTTGATATTTTGTCCCTCTGGGCACAGCAGTCTTGGCAACATTTAAAAAGGTATCTTCCTAGAAATTTTTCTCCAGATGTTTGAGCATTTATATGGATAATTGCCACTCTCACCTTAGGCTGTTTGTATAATCTAAATTCACTTCTTCACAGAGTTTGCTGAACGCTGGGCACTTGCCTGCCCAGTTACAGGCTGGCTTTCAAAAGTCCTGCACTTTCATTTTGCAAAATTTAGCAGAAACCGATGCATGAATCTTCAGGTTTACCTTCAAATGGTTTCACACAGGTGTGTTAATATCCTTTGGAGAATGTCCTGTCAGAAGCATTTCTACCACTCATTTGATTTGTGGTTTTTTGCATCTGGGGCTGCTGGGTGGTGTGGTTTGGCTCTGTGCTCTCCCTGCTCTGCTGCCCTGCCCAGCTCACCGTRCTCCGTAGCCTGAGAGTCTCAAACTCAATCAGCAGCTGCTGCCAGCCAGAGATAAGCCCATGGATGGGCATTCTGGTCATGGCAGATAAAAGCCACAAACAATACTTCAGTCCGATGACCTTCACTTAATACATAAATAGAATTCAAACCCGTTAATAAAGCAACTCAGAATATTTAGTTGCAGCAGTCAGAAGCTTTTCCACCCTTGTTCAGGCTGCAGGGGGATAGGAGACATTTAACCCCTTTGTAGCTGATGCTGTCATTGCCTCTCCTTCCCTTCTGCCAGCTGTCCCCAGATCAGTCACCCCTGTGAGAGGATGCCTTGGTCTCTCCCAGGTAATTTCCATGTGCCAGGACTTCTGGAGCACTTTTAACCCTTGTCCCAGGAGGGAAATGGGATCTTGGTGTATGGCTCTTCCAAGCTCGAAAAACCCAGGCAGGGAAATGTAGTGCTCTGGGCTGTTTTGCAGTCTCATCCCAGCAAASCTGGGAAATGTGTCAGACCATTCTTCTGAAATGTCTCCTCGAGCAGAAGATCCAGGTTGATGGTGGCTGTGCTGTCTGACATTGCTGACCCAAAATGTGCCAGCATGCCAGACTCCCTGAGAAAAATGGTCAACAGGACTGAGAAGAAAAAGGGTTTAGGACTGGACCTGAAAAAAGCAAGACTAGGGAACTGTAACCTGGCTCTTGGTTTGTGCATGGAGGAGGGAAAAGAAGAACCCTCTGATATAAAAGCTGTTCTTTGCACCCCAAATACCCTGGTGTGAAACGCCGCTTTCCTTTCTCAGATCTTGATTTTAAAAACTTTCCAGACTTAGAAAAACAGCAGTGAAGCCCTTTCAGAGGCATTCCTGCCAGTCAGAGCCCAAAAACCTGGCRTGAGTAAAGGTTTGGGCTTTTCTGCCTCAGCCTCCCCCTGTTCAAGGGACAATGTCTGTCACTTCTGTCACCAATGCACAAGTGTCATTCTGGGCTGCATCCACATCATCTGCCAGGTCAACCACGAGACCAGGGCTCTTTTTGGGRATCTTCCCTTAGTTCCTAGGGTTTCCTTCAGCATCATGTGGAGGGCTTTTTTCTGTTTCTGCCTTTGCAGCAGAGTGCAATACATCTTAGTGAGAGTGGCATTTCTACCCTGTCCTTGCTGTATAATGGCACTGAGACAGAGAATTCTGTGTGGAGCTGTGTGTGTGCACTCAGTGGAATTGGTGGATGCAAAGGCATCCTCAGAACATCCCTCCTGCAGGCTGCTTTTTCTCTTCTCCTCCAGGACCTCCTCTAAGTTTCTTGCWGCTTTTCCCTGCATCCCCTGCCCTTTTGTAGCCTCACAAAGTGTTTGTATTTTTCCCATCACCCTTATCTCAGTACTGATCTCTGGCCCATTGCTTGGAAGTGCAGAGATTCAAGAATCTAAATATTAAAGAGTGAGTCTGTGGAAATCAGGCATGCATTCCCTTCTCTCTGAAGAGCTGTTCTCAAATATTTGGTAATGTCATTTTTTTTAGTGTTAAAAACCCTGACTCAAGCTTCTCATTAGCAACCATAAAGCGATCAGTGCAAGAGACTGCAGATGTTCTGTGAAAAATGAAGTTTGGGAGAAGAGAAAAAGATGGTGGGTAGGAATATAGAGCAACTGAAAGAAATGTGAGAAAAGATGCATTKTTAATCCTTATGGGTAAAAGCCAATAGCTGAAGAAAATAAGATTGTTCCAATATGAAATTTGGGAAAGTGTGTGGGAATCATGGTTTAGAACCATATTGCTTTGGATACCCTAAACCAAAATTTTAGCAATACACTGCCAGATTTTCCTTATATATCACAATCTTAGAGAATTCCATTAGCATTTACCAGGTGGCAGAGCATAATGAAACCAGARCACAGGCTTTGAGGGAAGGAAATAAAGTACCAAATTGTGCAAAGCAGAAAAATCTAAGATTCATAAGAGCATTTGAAGACGGAAGAAACCCCAATKACTTGCAAGAAGTGGTATTGAACATGTGAGAGCAAATGGAAACCTGTGAAYTCTTGGACTGGGGGGATTTCATACAAGGATTTTAACAACTGTTCCTGCCCAGAGCCTGGATGATAATTTTGTAACCAGGATCCTTGAGCACAGACAGATGTGATACTTAAATTTACAGCAAGGGATTTCAGGAAAACCCAGTCATGTAACAAGTGGGCTACTGGCTGGTGGGTTTTTTTGGCAAATTCTTTCAATAGTAAAAATACATAAACTTTATTAAGAGATGGTGTTTGTAATTATCTACAAACCAGGGGTGAACATGAGGGGTGGCATTCAGCTTATTTACACAATAAACCTCTCCACAGGAGTTCGCTACCAGTCTGTCCTTACAGCTGAAGAGAAGAAATGGCCTCTGTAGGKGCTCCTGTCCTGCTTGAGCTGATTGCTTTAAATCAGTTTGAGCTCTACACTAGAAGCACACATTCCTCTCTGTTAACTAAACCTCACTGAGATGTCACATTTTGTCCCACAGCACAAAAATCTGTCAAAACTGTACCAGATGCAAATGTTGTTTGGCCTGCCTATGACGTATTTAGTGCTCAAAACAGCTTCACAGGGAAGCTGTTCTGGAATAGATTACGGGAAAATTACTACAGGATCTGCTCCTGCAGTTTTGAAGGAAGGGATGGTGAACAGGAAGCATAATGAGCAGATGTATATATAAAACATTTAAAAGTTCTCAGTTAGATCTGCAATCTATTGGCTTCAATTGAAAACAGATATAGAATAAAAACTCAAAAAATGGGAAATACTTATTTAAGTAAAAATTTACCAAGCAAAACAGTCTGTGATGTTCTTACAAGAAACATTAGATTCATGATCATGCATAGTCATAAATTACTTCTTCTTTTCTGAATTAAAAAAAAAAAAGAAAATAATATACCAAAATAACACCATTAGAAAATATGAGTGTTAAACACAAAATTTCTAAAACTAAGAACACATATTGACCTGAATAATTTATTATTTGTGAGAGTGACAAAAGAGCAGTGCCATTTGATGGCCTGGAACTTATGCATAAAATAACTGAATCAGATTTTAGTCATAATGCTGCAAATAGGAGCAATGCAATGTGCTGTGAAAAATTATGTAAAATAATGGCAAGGATGATTCTACAAAGTTGAAGAGCACTTTCAGATCTTCATTTGGCATATGGTATATACACTCTTGAAGTCTGGACTGCCACCTGCTGAAACACTGTTTAATAGGAAGCTTTGGCTTAATAGGACTCAATTTTCATTTAAACCTTGATTTTTTACCCTATTTCTTTCTTCTAAACCTTAGTGCTCTATGTCCCACGAATGATCATAGCTGTGAATTAATTTCAGACTTCTTGCCCTTCTGTCCCTTGATTCCCCAGGTCTGTGACAGTATTCCTCCTGCTCATCCTCTGTSATTTCAGCAGTTTCTTACCCTGTGATTTTCCTGTTACGATTTTACAGCCAGACTCAGCCACTGAGCCCACACTGCTGCCTCTACAAGRTGAAATTAGGCAGTGTAGACTCAGGTATTGCCCTGTTACTGGGTGTCTTTCTGTTTTCCTGGCCACTATTTGGGCATAGGTGTGGACACAGCATGGACAGAATCAGTGAGGGGGAGATGAACCTTTCATCATCTTTGCTGAGCAAGAGGGACTGAGGTAAGAAGGATGGTTTCTGTGTAGATTCTTGCACAGGAAGAGGAATTAAGGGGTCTTGCAGGCTTCAAATCCACCAGGATCCAGACCAGGAGAGGCTGAGTTGCGTGGAATCAATGCAGATTAAAACTGATGGTTCATAATTGCAGATGCTGAGATGGGAGCTGATTAACTTGTGAGTGTCTGCAGTTGGTGCTCATCCTTTGGAAACATTGCAGCAGGAGGAAAGCCAGCCATTCCAAGATGGTTTGTGGTTATGGGTACAAACACAGGCTTTTCATCCCTTCACACCCCTGTGTCCTGCAGGAAGGAGCAGGATTGGGGCTGTGTGGGCTCTGTGGTTTTGGGGATGCAGTTCCCACTCAGCAATGGCACCTCCGAGGTGCTTTCATGCACTTCCTGCAATGGGGGATTCAGGCCACAATCTCTTCTCAGATTTGCCCTCAAGATTTATTCAATGATGACTTGTGATCTTCAGCACGATCCTCTCACCCTATTTTTATTGGGGTTTTTGTCCTGCATGATCTGTTCTCATGGGTGGCCTCTCACTTGGACCTGAAACTTGCAGCGTGGGCTGTGCCACACTGAGGCATTGAACAAGCAGCATCCCTTAGAGCACTAAGCAATTGTCCCTTGGTGTCAATATATGGGATTTTTTTATTGGCCAAACCCTTTCATAGCTGTGATACCCCTTTACTTTTAACAAATACGTGGTTGCAATCACCTGAACATCACCTGCTCTGAGTCTGTTTCGTGGGGAAGGAAAACGAGGGAGCTGCATCCCCTCGCTCTGTGGAGCACCGRTACCCTCTAGTGGTAAATCGCAAGCATTTTTAGGCAAAAAAAGACATTTTCACTACTAACTTTTTTGTCTTCTTTTTGGACAAAAATCTGTAAATCCTCTTTAATTGACAGCGGTGCTCTGATAAATTATCTCATAAATTCATGCCTTTGGTTTAAGCAGCTGTGATGTAATGCGATGATGTAATTTCCTTGGACTGCTTTCAGTGTGTTTCACCTCTCATTAAATCATTAAAATGATGCTTGTGAGCTGATGGGTGATGCAATTTCCATATGATATGAAGAAGTGGCTGTAATGGAAAGTGCCAAGTAGCAGCTGCTCAAGGCTTTGAATGGAGGGGTAGTGGTGGTGCCACAGTAAATGCTGTAGCCTGGCAGAGCATGGGTGGTTCATAGTTAMTCAAAGGAATCAGCTTGTTTTTGTTCAGTTTTCACCAATTTGCTCTTGGAGGTTCAGGACAGCAGGATCATGGGTCTGGGGAAGCCAGGGAGCCCTGGGTTTGTGACTGCAAGGTGTGGTGGGACAGAGATGATCAAGGGAGTGGCAGGAGCACCAGAGAACTGCTGAGTGAACTGTCAAATGTCCTGAGCAGCAGGAGTGGTGTTTGGTAGATGGCAAAAGACACATTCTGGTGTGCTTCCTGCCAACTACATAACCCGTGCTCTAGAGCAGGGCTGGGGAGTGGGAAAAGGTGAAACTTGCAGAAGAAATCCAWAATTATTTAGCAGGAGCAAACACATTTACTTCTCTTCTAACCTTGCTCAAAATGGCTGATGTGAAATTTTGCTGGCATAAGGACAGTGGATTTCAGAGAAGCCACAGCCAAGGATTCCTTCAGGGTTTGCTATGAAGTGTTTCACTGCTGTCTTTTCCTTGCATGGAGGGTTCTAGTGGATGCTGCTTGGAGGAAATTCTGYCCAAAAGGCAGCAGGAACTATCTGGAACTCATCTCTGTCCTTTCACTCCAGCTCCAAATAAGTTACACTTTCTCAGAACATCATTCTTTAGCCCTAGGTTTCCTCAGACATGAAGGAAACAAAAGCCCAAGGCAGATGAGGGGAGACATGTCACTGAGCTGAGCTCCTGGCCACTGCCTCCCCTCTGCAGGCTGTGAAAGGGCCCTGCTCCTTTCACCCAGAGAAACACAGTGGAGTTTACCCAGAAATAAATGAAATCACACTACAGGAACCAGATTGAAATTCAAAACAGGTAGTACACATAAAAACAGCTTGAGTCTTCACAAGCTTTTTTTTCCCTGGATGATTTCAGTACCTAATGCCTATCATTTCTTTGATGTACCCTAGCTATGAAAGCAGGGGATCCAGAGCTTTTACAAAGACAYCCTTCTAATTTATTCATTAAACTCAAAATATTTCCATGGCCACCTGGCCCTCTGTTCCTGTGGATCAGTTTTTGGAAGCACATTAAAATGCCCATGCTCTGGGTACATGAAGTACCAGAAGATGAGCTTGTCCCACTTTGCTTTACAGTAATCACTGGTATAAARGATTTTGAATAGCTTGAACCTGGGAATAGTTTTGCAAAGCAGATCAATTAGACTGAATTGGATTTGCCAGCAGTGGGAGTTAAATTTTTAGTCAAATCTCTGTGCTCTGGAGCCTCACAGACAGAAAATCACACAGGAGTAGTGATTTATCACACACTTTGTTTACTGGGGAGCAGAAATTTACCYTCTCTTGTTACTCTTTCAAACCTTTTCGTCTTTTCATCTGCATAGAAATGAGTGCAAAAAGAGAAGAAAAAATAAAAATGCAATGCAGTTTTCAAGGGAGGGCTTGTCCCAGTGCTGCTTTGTGGTGAGGAGTTTACTGTTTCCCAGGCCTTGGGGTGTGCCAAGGGGATCCATTGCACAGGAACAGCATTCTGGGAATGACACAGCTTGGAACAGACCTCCAGAGCAATACAATCCTCTGCCATGCCATACAATCCYTTCTGAAAATGCACTATCACCTGTTTCATTCTTGAAGGATGTGARTCAATTAATGCGTGTCTGTCCCAGGAACATTTTCACTCAGGATTTTGCCATGACTGCCAGTTCTTCCTGCTCCATCCTGGTTGAGAACCAGGTTTTCATCTTCATAAAAACCACCTCACTGGTCACCAGTGGGAAGCAGTCATCCTGTGAAGGTCCCTGCTCAGGGTTGTATAGGCAATATCTCCAGTGCAAACACAGAGAGGAGTAACAAAGCTGTGTTTGTTTTTTTTTTTATTTTGTTTCATTACAGGTTTCTGATCGTCTTGGGGTGTTTGATCTTGGCTGTCCTGACAACTTTCAAGGAGTATGAAACAGTTTCAGGAGACTGGCTCCTCTTGCTGGTAAGTGACCTGTGGCTGCTGCATCCCCCTGTTGAGGTCCTTGAGCTGAAATGAGCCCCATCAGAGGGATGGAGACACCCCCAGCTCTGTGTGCAGTGAGGTTTCTGCTGCTGGTCCTGGGGCAGGGACTCTACACTCACATGTTGGAAAGTTCCCAGTCCATTGTGAACTCCAACTGAATAAAAAGAAAGTGAGGTTCCRGAGCAAAAAGAAAATGAGAGGAAAAACCCCAGCCTGAGGCTCTTAAATAATGGCTTTTCAGCATTTGTCTGACAGTCCTATCATCAGATTATATTGACCATGCCAGATGTAAGCACACTTGAAAACTATTTTTTGGGGAAATCTTTCAGCAGTTTTGATTCATTCTACAGTATTTTATTAATCCTGGTATTTCTCKTAAGAGATGTCATCAGAGTTGGGCTCATGTTTGTGTCCAATAGCAGCATGACTGAAATTGCTGCAGGGAGTTGAGACAAAATACATTCACAGCAAATGCACTCCAGAATGCTTGTTCTATAAATGCTGAAGCTCATGCTCAATACTTTATTTCAGTAAGGCCTCCTATTTAGCAGAAGAGTTAAAAACAAAACAAAACAAAACAAAATAACCCAAAAAAACTTACTAAATATGAAACAGCAAATTCAACATTTTATGAAAAATACCCTAAAACCAAACTTGCTTTGCTCCCATAGCTATCACAAAATACAGGGCACAATGTCTTGCCTAACCTGCCCTTGTTTAAAGTATCCCCAGGGAAACTGCAGAGCAAAATTAGTTCCAGGATCTGAGTTTCCATTTCCCCTTGTACCCCCAGAGACATAGATCCGAGCAAGAGCTAAATGCCAAAAGGAATGAAARGTGAATTCCCCTTGCATGTTCCTTCTCAAAAAGTGCCTGTATGAAAACAYTCTCATCCCTCAGGGAATGTGAAACTCGCTTTCAGTCTCTCTTACCCTGCTTAGACCCATCTTTCACATTTGGAAAAGCCTGAGGTTATTTTTCCTTCTCCTGTGCTTGTTTTTATGTGGCTCTCAGCAGTTTTCAGAAGCAACTGTGGGTAATGAGCATAAGGGAAAGTCCCCTTTTCCCTCCTGCCAGCAATTCACAGGGAGGAAAAGTAACCCAAGTAATGTGCCCCAGGCTGCCCTTGGCCCATCTCTGCTGAGACCTCAGAGACACTCTCTGCTCCCCATTCCCTCCCCATGCTCAGAAAGGCTCTGGAGCAAGGAGGAAAATCCCATTCTTTTGTCTGCCAGAAATTTAAGAGAACGATACATGCTTTAAATTTGTGTTATAAATGTCTTTATCATTGCCTTAAACTTATGCCCATGTGAATATCTGTATCCTGCCCCTGACTCGACAGACAATGCATGGATGAGCTGCTGGTGGGTGACCCYGGGGGSAGGTAMAGAGTGCTCTGGGGGCTTTGGAGTYTYCMCTCACAAATATCTGCTCAKTTTGTGTGGAGCAGGAGGTATTTTTGTGAAGTAATTACCTTTCCATTGAGGCAGGGTAAGCACTTCACATTTACCCAACATCAGTGGCAAATCCTTCCTGCAGAGAACTTATCAGGCTGGAAACACTGTCCCACTTTACCTTGCCTCTGCCAYCAATCTGGATTCTCTCCACTTTTTCCTCTCTCTCTCACACATATCCTAACACTCACACCTCATCTCTCCTTCAGCTCTATCCCTGTGTCCAGAATTACTGCAAAACTTGTGAGACTAACAATGCAGTTTGTGTCTTGATACAGGAAACTTTTGCCATTTTCATCTTTGGAGCAGAGTTTGCCTTAAGAATCTGGGCTGCTGGCTGCTGCTGTCGCTACAAAGGATGGAGGGGGAGACTCAAGTTTGCCAGGAAGCCTTTGTGCATGCTGGGTATGCACTTGCTCCCTACTACTGCTGTCCCTGTTGTTGTCCTTTGTCCTTGTGAGCCACTTTGGGGGATGCCAAAAAACTGGTGACTGGCAGTGCAAAGAGCACTGAAATCAGATCTGCCCTTTAGGCCAGGTCCTGTGTCCTGCTTGGAGAGGTTATTTGAATTAACCAGCAATAACAACTAATTTGAGAGACACTTGGCTATCTAGCCAGTGAGAAAAAAACAAATCCTTCTACTCTTCAAACACATTTTCCTTGTCCTGAGTCCCACTGTGATTTTCTTAAACTCATCCCCAATAAGAATCTCTCTGCCTTCAGTTTCAAATCACTGAAGATCCCAACTCTGCACCATCTTCCCTGGCCCTCTTTCATTTTTGTTTTGTGTTTTACAATTGTAKAGTTGGTCTGCATTTGCAAACAAGTATCTTTGTGGTTTCACCCATGTTGTCTTTCAGGCTTGGAAGGCACTGCCTGTAATTATCCATAAAATTACTCATTATTCATGTTTGAATCCCTTCCTGCAGCTCTTTATTATATCCATAAAACAACCAGACARCATTTAGGAGCTCACTCCATGAGCACCGTCACCCCCATTTGTTCACTGATTTTAGGACATCTTCACTTGTTTTGACATTCTTCAGGCCAGGCACTGAGGTTTTGTTCTTTATTTGCACAGCACAGAGCACTCTGGGGAGCCATGGTGCCACATGAATTCATGCTTCTCTTTCCTCTCCCTCTTTTGTTCATCTTGTGAGTCTAAACGAYAGACAAAATTGTAACAAATTTTCTTTGTGCATCTGTGCTATCCTCAATTTAGCAATGCTCCTTTGGGTGCTACTTGTTGTACAGATACTTCTCAGACTTCTGGTAGGTTTGTGAAGGCAGCAGAGGGTGGCGTGAGCAAGTGGGAGTGATACTGTCTCATGCCTTCTCATAGAAGTGTCATCTCACTTCTGAGAATGAATCTTCATTGATATCTGGGGAAAGAAMAGAAGATATCCTGGRTTTATTAATATCATCTCTCRTTTGTCAYTGGTACAAATTTGTTTGGAGAATGRTTAGAAGTGAATAAATCTGAATTCCACTCTTTTTGGCTGGAAATAGAATATAAAGACAATTCAAAGGCTGTGGGTCCAGAGGATGTTTGAAGCTGTTTCTTCTTGTACGGGTGTGCAGGATCAAAAAGCAGGGGGAAACAGGGATAAAAAGAGAAAGAAAAGAAAAAGAAGTGGTGCAATTTGCATTTCAAACCTCTTCAATTATCAGCCAGTTGGTCCTGTGAGCACTTAATAAAAAAAAATAAAAGTACTGGCTTCGAGATTTTAGTGGGAAAACTGAGCCAAAAGAATCTAATAGTAAATGCACCATCAAACCTGAATTTCTCCTGTGCTGATCTGCTCACTCTGGTGTTCCAGCAGTACAGATGAAGTAAGGGCTGGTTTTCTGTCAGCATTAGGACACTGTTTCTGTKCTTCCCTAAGCGAGCTCAGTGTCTCAAGCCCAGTGCATGGATGTGTAAACAGATCCCAAGGCTTTCTGGGAGGATCCGTGCCTGATGCTGATTGTGGCAGGTGCAGATATCTGATTAACTGGCAAGAGAAGGCATTTCCAGGCAGCTTCACCATTTATCTGGGGAAATTGCAGCAGAACCAGATGGGATTAAGAAGCAGGTGATGGGGCCGCTTTTGTTGGCAGGCTTTGTTCTTTCCTCCTTGCAGATATCTTTGTGCTGATTGCTTCAGTGCCAGTGGTGGCTGTTGGGAACCAGGGCAATGTTCTGGCAACGTCTCTCAGAAGCCTCCGCTTCCTGCAGATCCTACGGATGCTCCGGATGGACAGGAGGGGCGGCACCTGGAAACTTTTGGGGTCAGCTATTTGTGCACATAGCAAAGTAAGTGAGGAGCTTGCAGGRCTCAGCTGGGGCTGGGGGAGAAAGGTTCAAAGGAAAAGAGGGGATGCACAGGTACAGCAGTGCCCTGGGATTGTGTTCAGCAGTTCAAAATAGTTTGTTCTTTCAGCTTTATTCCCTTTTCCATTCTCTGAATCATTTCTGCCCTTTCTTTTACCCTTCTTTGCTCAGTGGTGGTGCTGGGAAGTGAGAGAATGTTCATTCCCAYACATGATGACAGGAATTTTGCCTTTTCTCTGAATGGGAGCAGGGACATCCCTTTTATAATGAAGGATGCTGAAATCCTTGACAAAAATCCTGTTAAATTGTAGAATGTTTGCAGTGGCTTCTCAGACTCGTCTGATCAACAGATGGAGCAGGACTCCGAAGGGATGGAAAGAGGCTGATTAGCCTGGGAAATGTGCACAGAAAAGTGKTTCAGAGGGTGCTACTCATCAAATYWMTCTTCAAAAGAATAGATCAGACAATACAGAGATGGACAAAAAGTGAACCCAGACAGGCAAAATTTCTAAAGTAATTTTTTCTTGGTTTGATGCTCTTGTCAGACACACCCTGTCTTGCACCAGGCAGATACTTGTGTTCTTGCATTTTCACAAAACATTATTATAAGTTAAAAACTATCTGCTAAAAAATCCTCTAGATGAGATTTCTCATCTGTGCAGGATGTAGAAAAATTATATATACTCCACTACATACTGCTTTTTTTGCCCATGAATGACATTCCTGACATTTTAGGGGGTTTTGAAAGTTAAAATGCCAGCTGGCATTGCATATTTAGACTTTGCTTCTGTGTCGAGGCTGATGGGGATACCCACCATGCTTCATTTCTTACCAACTTCTGCTTCTCCCTCATATAAACTTGCTGCAAGACAAGTGGTAGATAAACACTTGTGTCAAAAATGTTTCTCAGGAAACAGATCATGGAACAAATCTGTGTATCAAAGATGTTGTTTAGAAATTTTTAAAGGCTTCATTGTGTGGGGTTTCATTCCAATATTTTTTTTTGGTTCCCCACCATACACTTTTGGACCTCTGCTGAATGAGGGAGATGAGAAGGGGCTGTGAGAACTGGAGACAATGACAAAGCMATTTTGCTAACAATTTCCTTCAGCGTTTGCACACCAGAAATTAGCAAAGGAAGCTGTTCACTTGTCTCAAGATTCAGTTTCAAAGTTCTCAGCTACAATCCTTTCTTCTCTGTTTTTTCCCAATACAGTTCTCATAAAATGAATTGGAATATTGATTTTTTTATCCACTTTTGAAGAACTTCAACAAGAATATTTCTGCCTTGTTTCACACATTGCTGGGATTTTAACTTGGGTGGCTGTGTCTTCCACCTCAGTGGGATTAGACACACACTCCACCACAGTCATTCTAAARCAGCAAAGTTCAGGGTTTGTTTGCMCACAGATTGTTTTCRAGGTCTGTTCTTACTGCATGAATTCGTGTTGGAAACATCATTAATGATGGAACCTGCTTTGATTTGGCTGAAGAGTGGAAATGCATCCTGCAGCCTTGGCTCTCTGCATGCAGGGAGAGGACAGAGCTGTTGATTTGCTCTCTAGGGCTGACCGAGCCCAGGGGCAAAAGGAAGGGGAAGAGTGAAGGTCAGGGACAGAGCTCTGCAAAGCCCTTAACCCAGATTCATGCAGAGCTACAACTGCAGATTTCTCCAAGCTGTTCCCAAGGGAGATCCTAATAATTGAAAATCTCTGTATTATTTCCCACTAAGTGCTGAGCTGGGCTGGCCATGGATGTGCCCAAAGCCAGCAGTGGCAGCTGTGCTGTTACCCTCTGTGCTTTTCTCTCCTGATGTTTGCTCTGCTGCTGTGGATATTGAGGCCCTTTTCAGCCCCTCCATCTCCATCTGTTCCTTTTGCAGGAGCTCATCACTGCTTGGTACATCGGGTTCYTGACGCTCATCTTATCCTCATTTCTTGTTTATCTGGTTGAAAAAGATGTTCCTGAAAAAGATGCTAATGGGGTAGAGATGAAAGAAGAGTTTGAAACCTAYGCAGATGCTCTGTGGTGGGGGCTGGTAAGTGACTCCAAAAATACTTTACACCCTTCTTAAAACTTAGCACTCAAGGAGAGCAAAAGTGTTAGATATTACAGCACAGGTGCTACTGTATTTGGGTGAAAGTCAATTTACCTGGATAACRTTACCAAGGTGGGGGTGCCCCTACAACCAATTACCTACAACAAGAGGGACCTTTGATACATCTGTTCTTGTCTCTTGTGATGAAAAGAGTATTGGTGCTCAATCACAGACTGCTGCTGCCATTCCAAAACTTACACTGCTTTGCTACCAATAGGAAAAAGAGTCTCTGTCATGCTGTGACTAAAATTCCACAGCATAATTTTTATTTAATGTAGTTCACTCATAAATGTAAGATGCCACATCCACCCCATTATTAGTCAAGAGATACCAAGTGCTGCATAGAACACCTGATGTTTTCATATACTTTTATATCCCAGGCATTTAGAGAGAGTCTCAATGGTGAGAAAAGGTACACAGTTGAAAATTAACAATTGTGCAGAGAGGAGCAAGTTTTTACAAAGCCATCTTTATTTAAAAAGACCAAGGGTTCAGGTAGAGGTACTCCTGGCTTATTAAGGGTCTGGAAGATATTAACTGGCAAATCCCATTCCTGACTGTGCCCTCATGGTGGCCAGGAGACTCACATGGATTCCCCTGCAGCAAATGCATCCRAGAGAGGCAGCTGCTTTGAGACTGCATCCATTCTCTATTAAATGCCTTGGGACTACGATGCCTCCAAAACAATTGATTGTGCCATCATCAAGGTCCTGCTTCACAAAGCTGTGCATGAGCACCCAGAGGGCTAAGTGGGTTATTCATGGTGACAATTAAACAGAGCTGCTGGCTTTGTTTTTCTGACATCAAGTCCTGGTCCTTCTGCCCACAGATCACCCTGGCTACAATCGGGTACGGCGACAAGACCCCCAAAACATGGGAGGGGCGGCTGATTGCAGCCACRTTCTCTCTCATTGGAGTGTCTTTCTTTGCTCTTCCTGCAGTAAGTACCTTCCCCTCCTCTGTCACACACAGYCCAGAGCTGTGCACTTGCAAAAAGAGGGTACAGTTAATAAAATCACCAGTGGAAACAAATCCCTTTCTAAGAAGAGTGGGTCTGTATCGGGAAATCAAACCTGTTTCTTCCCAACTTTGCACACAGCCTACTGGGAATAATATATCACCCCAATACTCCTGAAATCTCGTGTGGGCATTGTTTGACAGTGCTGGCAAAGGACAAAATTAATCCAGCGAGTGAACAACCTGGGAAGCCACAAAGCAGTTCATGAGACTGTGCACTGGCACATGATAGTCTATTGACAAGACATATTTTCAAAGTATTTAGGGCTCACTCTTTTAATAATTAGAATTGGGCCCATATTTCCTTTGTCTGCAAAGTTCTCAGATAAGAATGAGACAAGATCTGACTGAGATGGTCTGAATAGCAACAGAAATTTTCCCTAAGCTCAGATTTTAGGATATTTTTTCCTTTAGATCCAGACTTGGAAATAATTTCACCAAGGATGACAAATGCTGTGCTCCCAAATCAAGAGTATGGTTTAGCACAGCCCTTGAATCACGAAAGCACTCAGGGTAGAGTGGAAAATAACACACCTGGACACCTCCAGCTTGGAAAGACAGTAGACATTCAAGAAGCTTATTAAAGACCCTAAAATGATATGGTGTGGCCTGTGGTCCTTGAGAGGATCATGACAAACTCCTGTCCCMTGAGTGGAGCAGCAGGAAAGCCATGGGGACTGCTCATGGATTCCATGTATCCATCTCCATCCACAGACCTGCTTCATCTCATCATTAATTCCTTTTTGTTCTGAGTGAGAAATATCTAAAATCCTGCATCACTCTATGCTTTCAGGGCATTTTGGGGTCAGGGCTGGCACTGAAGGTCCAGGAGCAACATCGTCAAAAACATTTTGAGAAAAGAAGAAAGCCAGCAGCTGAGCTCATTCAGGTTTGCAGTCGCTTTTCCTTTCCTTGAAAAAGTGTTGTGCATGAAGACTGCTGCATCATGTTAACAAGGCCACCACTCCTCCCTCATCCAAATTCTCTCTTCCTGTTGCAGGAGATTAGAAGATTTGTTTGTCAGTTTTTTTCACACGGAGCTAGTTAATCCAGAGGTCCTTGCAGTTTTGAGGAATCTTTCAACTCCAGAATATCTTGCAGAAGAGCAGTGTAGAAGAAAGGGTCTCATCTGGTAGTTTCTGGAAACCAACCAGATTCTACATCAGTGCCACAAAATCACAGAAAACAAGCTGTCAAAAGTGTATTCTTTCCAAAATCCAGATTTTTTTCAGTTCCCTTGAGAAAGAGCTTTTTTCTGTGCAAACAAAATTGTATTGTTATTGATGTGAAAACAGGAATAGAAGTAACACAATAGACAGTGACAGTTTCAATCAAGGCAAATAACATAAATAATATGTGTGGATTTTGAAAACTAAAACACACCCTGTGTCTTCTGTTTTGTCACTGGATGATCCAAAAATTCAGTGGGAACAGAGTCCTTACCTCATGTGGACTTCAGTTATGGCCTTAGTTATGAATTTGGGATATTAAGTTTAAAATCATTAGTCTGTGCTGACAAATTTGACAGGACTTACTGTTACAAGGTATAGAGCATGTGCTGATGGCAGTGAAATAAATGGCAGCATTTTCATGGAGGGACAGAAAAAGTTTCTGTGATATCAGATGGAAGYTTTGGTGCTCAGGATCAAASCAGTCCTCAGGAGAAACAGGCTGARTGGCATCAAAATTAATGGCTGTTCTCATTAAAAACAGGCTATAGCAAACAGAGGGGGCTGCAGGCATGAACTGTGAATGGAATTCACCTTTTAAATTAAAAGATTTAATAGATACCTCCACTCATCAGGTAGCTAATTTAGCTACAGTGGGTTTTAGTTTAGGTATGTGCTTAGCGAAATTTTTTTTGGAGAATTTTGATTGGARCTAAATGCTGAAGTAGAAGATTGCTCAACAAAATTTCCTCTGATGATACATTAGGAGGAAAATTATCTTAAGCACTTCCAGCATTACTGGCCAAGTCCAGCAGTGCTTGAAGCTCTTTCAGTCATATGAAACAGGACAGTAAAACTGGTTTAGTCTAACATAATGTCATGTTCTTTTGGTGGTTCTTTCTATGTCCTATCTCCTTTAACAGCCCTCCCAGCTCATAGTCCAGTGTTTTTTCACATAGTGATGCTCATTTGGTGTGGCTGATTAGTAATCAATTTCCAGATAATTATTCAGGTGCATTATTATGTTCTTTGAAAMAGTCTGGCTGCAGTCAGCTGGGAAATAACTTCACCTAACACTAATCCTTTCCTCTCCCTTGTAACTCAGGCTGCCTGGAGATACTATGCTACTAACCCCAACAGGATTGATTTAGTTGCTACCTGGAGGTTTTATGAATCAATTGTATCATTTCCATTTTTCAGGTAAGTGAATCCACCTCTCCATCATAATTTTCTGTGCAACATCAGTCAGGACAGGGAACATTGACTTTATATATGTATCAATGAGGCTTTTGTAGGTAACAGTTTCTAGAAATATTCCATATATAAAAAAATCACATATAATAGGTGCTTATTTGTTTATGGCTATTAGGCTGATCCTCACTCTCCTTGCCTGTCAAACAGGCACCTTTCTCACAGTCAGGTCTTCACATTTTAAAATGTTGTTTTAAAAAACCTGTATGGCCCTATGAAAAGCCGAGACTTTTAGCTCTAGAGTATCAGCTGCTAATATGGGAATTCCATATCCAAATTAGTGCTTTAAACTTTCTTTCTGGACTTGCTCATTCTGAAAAAAAGTGCCCTCAAAATAGTGCTCAACTCAGAGTCTCCACRAGTCATGGTGCTCACTGCACTGRTACTGAAAYTCCAGCTSTCAYTCAAAACTGACTTAAAATGTCTCAAACCTCCACTTTCACAAAGGGCATATTACAATATTCTCCCTTTGTTTGTTTTATTCACAATATATTTTTAGAATTGATTTCACATATTTCAAAAAGTAAACCTCTACAAAAAAAAAAACAAAAAAACAAAAACCCCACACCATAAGCATTTAATTAAGGCTCAGTAAATTCCTTTTCTTTATCTCTTCTCACTCTCTGTCTATTCCCACATTTTCYATTATAGTGTAATTTCTGATGGTTTCTCAACTGCAGGCTTTTTCAGAGAATAATTCTCAGACTCATGAGGAGTCTGGACTCATTACTGTGACTTCAGACTTGCTCACTGCATGTAGGTTCTTTTGTGATTCAAATGCAACCTGAAATTTAATAAGTGTTTTGCAAATAAGGTCCTGGGAGAGAGGGCAGGGGAGATCACTTCTCACCAGGGACTGGATTGCCAATCTAAGCAGCACAGATTGGTTTCAGGAATCGATGTCACTTTTTTTGGTTTATGGCTAGTTGAAAATGTAGCTTTTATTCTCCTTTTTCTGTCAGTTGTGGTCACAGAACAAAAGAGGTATAAGGTATTAGCAGAAGATTAGCRATTTATATTTCAAAAATATGCTGAATTTATTATGTGATTCTTCTCTCCTTACTTTCTTGTAATGCGTCCTCTTCTWTAAAAGGAAAGAACAATTGGATGGTACTGCCAGGTATGTAGCTGCCATTATTTTATATATCTATGTTTTAATACAGCTGGTGGAGGATGCAAGCTAAATAGTTCATTGTGGATTCATGAGCTGTTAACTAAAACATGCTACTAACACCACAGGTAACCATTAAAAATTATTAACAAATCCRTGTCCTAACTGCTTGCTTCTTTTCCCAGTTTAACAACACGGCTAAAATGCTAATTGTACAAAGGCAGTATTGCTTGCTGATTGTCTGTAACAGCTTTCTTGTTTGTTATGATGACTAATCATGGTCTGGATTTCTGATCCATGCTGTAGAGCCAGGGTTTAGCATCCAGGCTGTTCTGGGGGGAATTGAAGACTCTGGTTGCTGTTGTTGCTGCTCAGTCTTGCACAGAGCAGTGCTGTGGTGTAAGTCCCGGTCAGTTCGCCATGGGCAAAGATTTCTTGACAATAAATACAAAGGTGGGTGTTTAAGATAGAACAGCAGTCTAGGTAATCTCTCTGGCAGTACTGGAAAAGCTAATTTAGGTTTAAGGTGCTGGTCCCACCCCTGCTGGAAAAAAAAAAAAATAATGGGAAAGCTCCCTGTCACACTGGGGAATTTAGAGAAGAAAAGAGAATGAAGGAATCACCAATCTGAATACTGGTCAGTCGCTGAAGACTACAGCAGAGCAGTCACTGACAGTCAACCTGCAAGATCTCCAATGGAAATGATACATTTATAACCCTCTTCAGCTAAGYAGAAGAGTCAAATGCACATACAATAATTGTTAAGTCAAAACTTAAGGTTAAACTGCTATCAATGGGTCACCCACAATGAAATTCAATAGCAATTAAAGGATGAATAATCYACAGGCTCGTGCTGAAGCTGCTTCYGTTTGCATCCCTATTGACAGTGCAGAGAAAAGGAACAAGAATTGTAGCAATATTTGAAAATCGTTAGTAAGAGTTCAGGTCTGAGTTCCAGTCCCCGGCCTGATGAAAATTTATGTTTTCTTTTTGTTTTTTAAACATTTTGTGCAACACGTGACAACTTCAATAAAGGAAGTTGAACAACAACAAAAAGAAAGATTAACTCTTGCTGTTCTCCTATTAATTTTTTGGGTTCAACCTTCATTTAGCAGAAGTGAAAAACCTATCCCAAATTTTCTTACAATATAGGCAAGTGCTGTAGCACAAATTATTGGGAAAGGATGTCTTTCTCCTCTTGCCACCACAGCCATGAGCTCACCTGCCCCTCTTCAAATACTGACTGGGTGGGAGGCACCCACTTTGTGAA
Organism: Malurus melanocephalus; assembly: GCF_030028575.1. Lineage (NCBI taxonomy): Eukaryota > Metazoa > Chordata > Aves > Passeriformes > Maluridae > Malurus > Malurus melanocephalus. The sequence goes on from NW_026623617.1 coordinate 655,568, forward strand.
CCCCCATGGACCTTACATTCCTTACAGCCATGGCACTGCCCAGGCTAAGCTGTCATGGGCAAGCTCAGTTCATTAATGGAGATGTCTGGGGATTTTAGCCATCTCCTGTGTTGGTAAAAGCTGAATTTTGGTCTTTAATATGTAGGGAAGAGCTTAGGAGCTAAAATCCTTTTGAGTATGTAATTCCATATCTTGAGTTAAAATGTTCTGACTGAGATGCAGCAGAAGATTAAAATTAGGTGTGACTGCTGGAGTTTTCTGCTGGTGACAGCCCCCYTAGAGAAGCTCCTGCACCTGCAGCAGTTCGTGGAGTATCTTCTGAGTTATTGCAGCTTTCAGGCCAGTAGAAATCATTTTATGTTTATGGAATTACAAATGAAAATGTATGACTCACAACTCAAAATCTTTAAAATTATAATCCCAAGGCCCCTTATTGTAGCTGGTTATATCTTGCTTTTATTTTGTTATATATGCAATAACCCTCAGCAAAATAATCAGTACACCTGCATGGGAGCCTTCCTGCTAGCAGGAATATGTTTATAGAATGAAGCACTCAATTAAAGGGATTGGAAACCCTCCAGGTAAACAGCAAAATGATGGTACTTGAGGGAGCATCTACTGACTTCAGTAGAAATGGGCTTGAACCATAAAAGCTGGTTGTTTTGACAGTACCACCTCCCATCTCTCATAAAACTCTTATTTACAAACCAGATAATTAAAAAAAAAAATCTTCTCTGTCCTACATTGATTTAGTACAGAAATTATTACTTGTACTCCACTGAATATACTTTGTGCTTTGACTGTATTGAAATAAATGAACAATGAGGGAACCTGGTTCTAATGGGGAGAACAGCCCATAAATGTCCTCAATCTCCAGGTTCTTTCATCATTAAGTACTTAATGAGAAAGCTGCTCTAGTGAGAAATGGCTATGTCTCATCAGTGGTTGATATAGGAGAGAGAAGAATTGGTCCAAACCTTTCACAGAAGCTTTTAATAAACTAAAAATAAGATCTGGCTGTGTCAAAATTTGAGGATGGGAAGCACTTTAAGTGGCAAGGTTTCTACTGAGTAGTGTGAARGCTTTTTAGGAACTCCACAATTTCAGAGTWGAACCCTGTGACAGATCCTTCTAGAACCTCTCCTTGGAAGCAGAAACTGGCATCATRATGAAGTCACAGATAGRGSTCCTTGTYCTYAGGCCATTTGGGAAGAACACAGGGGTCACAAATGAATGGGAAAGTCCATTTCAGAAGCTGAATCCCAAGGCAAGGCTGCAGGGAAGGACTTGTCTTAGTGGAAAAYCAAGTAAAGTTTGCAGCAGCCCAARGCTTTATTGAARTTCCCTTTAAACTAAAAMRGTGAAGGTATGAGRTGTGGTGAAGAGGACATTGGCWGCCCTGGTGCTYAACTCTGTCCTGTGAGCAGTGAAGGGGTTTCTATGGTSCTGCTCTTTCAGAACAGCCTTTTCCCTTCAGGCCCTGCACAGCCCCCAAACCAGGAGGAATTGGGATGTGCTCTCTCTGGCTCACTGTTGGGGGCTTTACTGACTTCATGCCAGAGGTGTCATTAGCTCTTTCTGCCTTAATCAATGTCTAAACCTCTCAGCCCCATGAAATCTCAGACAGCAATTGCTTTTCTGGTGGTATTGCAAAGCCTTTTCATCTGCTCAGCTCTGAGGAAGGGAGGTTTATAAAGAAGAGGCACTAATGCTCATTTCTGCTGGAGTGCAGCGAATCATTCAGCAAACATTTGGGAGCCTGACCTACATTCAGGATGGGCCTTTGCTTGCTGGACATGTTTTTATTCTGAGCCAACTTTTTATGTCTGTGTTTGGGGAATGAATACTGCAGCCTGATTTTTCAGTGTTGTTATTAGCAGCTGTTCCACTGATCTTGACCAGTGTTGAAACTTGTATGTACAGGCACTATAGTGGAGAATTTTGAACTTCCTCCTAGGGTTTGTTCCTGTTCCTCATTGTGCAGCTGTAGAACTAGACATCAGGAGAGCATGTTCATTCCTAGATTTATTATTATGTGATTGCAGAAAAGTAATTTATCCCTGTTTCCTTATCTCTACAAGATAAATAATATTTCTGTGCCTTTGGAAAGTTGGTTTGATTTTAAGTGGCATAATCTGTACGTCCTTCCTATTACGTGAGTATGAAAGAATTCATGAAATGTGGTGCATTTTTGTATTACCAGTGCTAACAGCAAAACGAAAATAAAGCCATACTTTGTAAACCAAAACCATACTTTGTGCAAAATTTCCCTGTCAACATTTCATCCTAATACATCTGCCCAAAACAAGAAGGAGAAAAAAGTCCCTCTGATCTGCACACTACATTAACTACAAATGAAAGGCTGTTCCCATTCTTTCTCATAGAGCTTTTCATGGGTAATCATTAATGTCTCGTCTTAATAACTTTTCTTCACTTTACAGTAATGTCATGTTTAGTAGGGAGTCATTCTTTGGATCAAGCCTCACAAGAAAACTTAGGTATATACATTCAAGTAACAGTTGAGCCTTAATCTTTTCATATTTCTTGCATGCCATTCTCTGCCTGCACTTTCTGTTTTTACTAAAGCAGTTCACATAACCACCATCAAAAGTAAGGGACAATAAGACTGAAAAGTTATTAAGCATAAAAACAAAGTTGCATGACCTTGCAAATAGTTAATTGCTCTTCTGTCCAGCAAAATGGGATATGACCCTGGCTCTCCCCATCATCTGCTTAGAAACAGGTGCTTTTCTCTGTTTCCATAGAATGGGAATGATACTTACTTAGTCTGCAAATAATTTTGAAATTTACTGTAAGAAAAATATCCTATAAGTGTTAACCATTCTTCCCTATGCAGTCCCAACCCTGCCAACACAATTCATGCAAGTTAATTTGAATTTGAGTTCAGTGGAACAACATCTTTGCATGTGTATTTGCAGGTTCTGGTTCAGCAAATGGAAAACAAGTGGATGCTTTTGATCATCTGAATAAAGTTAGTGACATGCTTAAATATCTTGCTGAACTGTGACCTAAGATGTGGGGCAAAAACTTCACCTTCCTGCAAAGAGACTAGAAATAACTTGTGGCATTTCAGGATATGAAAGACACATCATTAGAAATAATATTTTCACTGAATTGCAAAGTCTTTTACTCTATCCCACACCTTGCTGTCATTCAACTTTAGCTGATGTTCTCATTCCCACTTCATTCCACAAACATGAAATCATYGACATGCAGCTTGGCGTTTCTAGCTGGTACTCTTCAGCTTTTGGAGAGCAGCTAGCAGAGCACTCCATTTTTCATTTGATGATTGGCCCATGCAAAATAGTCAAGAGACTTTGATTTTGCAGTTCGATTTGCTTTGTAGTGATTGATACATGATTTGCTCACTTCAAAGCAAAAATGGGTCAGAATCCATATGGTTTCTACCTACAACRGCTGGTTGCTTCCATTGGTGAAAAATATCCATCCTGTTTTCACAAAGAATTGGATTTGGATTATTCTTCCCATTGATTTATGTGACATTGTTTATTTTTATCCATSTCAAATCACTTTAGAAAGTGTGGATGAGAGAAGGGGCTAAGCAAAGGGCTTTAGTGTGTGTAAAGGCTCTTTCTTTTTCTGAAGGGCATCAGAGTTGAGTTTTGACTTGAGCTCATGTTTATGGGCAGATAATCTGGATGGTAGGTGAGTCTGGATTTTGAGTCATACCCACCCTTAAACACCAGTGAGGATATACACCACCAGGCAGTGTGGAAATTTGTTGACTTGGAAGGGATGTTTCTTCTTTAGACATTAGAAGCCTGCAAATTTAGACCTCAAGATTCAGGGTGTAAAGTGAAGCCTTTAGTTTTCATGAAGCTGTAGTTAACTATTTCTAAACAGAACATTTTTGTTAGATCCTCTCTGAAGGAAGGAATGTTACTCTATAGAAGGGAAAACTGATTGGCCAAAGTTCAGATCTACCTTGTAAATGCAGAATGTTCTTTGTTTTGTCTTAAGAAAACTCATAGACTCCCTAAGATCAGCTGAACATGTTCACTGCAGAATTCATGTCTCTCAGAACATTAGTTTGGTACTATTTTATATTAGGAAGTGTTCCAAGCAGAATACAAACTACTTCTGGTAACCTCATTCAGAATGTTTGATTTTCCAAAGCTGAGTTCACCCATATAWGTTCTGCTGATAAGGTACAAAAATACTGGAATAAACATGACTTCCTTCTGTTTCCAGTTACTTGAGACTAATTGCATCTAGTGATTAGCTAAACTCTGAAAAATACAGAAAAWATTCCTGCCTATCATTTGTTCTTGTCAGGTGAAAGTGGTAAATCCGTGGCAGAGGGCTGTATTCACTCTTAGAATTAATTCACTATTTGTCTCCTCATATATGTACCATTCGTTTATGAAACTCCAATACTAGTCAAAGGATAGAGAGGAGAGTATCTGGCTTGCATGATGGGACATAAATGCATTATTTATTTGCATGACTGTTTCTGGAAAATATTTCTAGTTCAGTGGTTCCCACTCTTTATTCTGAGCAAGTGTAAAACACATGCTGCAGAAGCCAGCCATCTCTTGTACATCCAGCCACYGAATTAATCTCTCAGGTGGTCCAAAAGAATTCCCACTGCTCCTGGGGAGCAAAAATCTGAGAGCTGAATTTTTCTTTAGGTAGAAAGAAACTGTCTGCACTGCTTTCACCTTCCTCCCTTYCTGGTGATCTGCATCTACTACAGAGTTAAGGAATTCTCATCCTGGGTCCCATTTCAAAGGCACGGGGTTTGGAACCCACGGAGAGGATGCAATGGCAATGTATCCAAGCTAGTCAGAGAAAATTGCATGCTGCATTTTTGTCAGCATGCAATGCATTTTTGTCAGCATGTTTGGGATGGATTGGAATCTCCCCAGTTTCTGGAAGCTGAGAATTATATTTTATTGAATGTAAGGAAGCCGAATGAAGTGGGACCATGTTCCAAGGGGAGGAGGAGTAGCTAACATCAGAGGGAGGAGTCTGAAAGAGGAGCAGCAGTGCATGAAGYCGTGGTGGGAACCACTGTCCTAGCCCCTCTCATGAAGGATCGTGTGACCTGCGCATGCTTCACGCCCTGGGACCGAGCCATGCGCATGCTGCTTTAACCAAGGACATTGTGCCATCAGAACAAACGTTTCCTCAGTATTTTAAAAAGATCAATGAAAACTAAAACCCCAGCAGATCCAGATTTCATCCCTTAGAAGTGAGAATAAAGTAATTTTTTTTCCTGATGACAGAGGGTCCTTATCTGGAAAGACGCTTGGGTTTTGTTTTGGGTTCTTTTGTATACAACACGCGGTTGTATATTTTGATGCGAATCTGCTGAATTATTTTCTGATGATTTTACTGCTCTGGCTGCCAGATATTAACACAATTTTCTATATTTGTTGCATAAACAAGCTGTTACGAATCTGAATGTTACTTTAAGGGTTAAACATCAGGATTCAGTAATGAGAAGGCTTCAGCTCAGGTAACTTTAACTTAGACTAGAGACCTGATTTTTAGACAACTTTTAATTTAGATCTTTCTGTAGCCAATAACAAGAGCCAAGTTGCCCTAGTGAAGTTATCCCAAACTGAACCACATTTTTTCCACTCACTGGTTAGGGTTGCTGACTTCCCACTGATTATAGAAATGGGTCTAAAGATTAATCCTAGGAACTTTAACTTTTCTAATGGGTTAAGACAAATCAGATGTGTTCTAGCTCCTAAACCTAAGGGGCTCAAGAAACAATCTAGAGAGAGTAGTTTCTTCCCAAACTGACCCTTATGACCAGGGATTGCTGAGAAACTCTCTGGAGAGAGAATCTGGGAATGTTTTCAGTTTGTATTATCCACCTTAAGTCCCACCCCACCAAAAAAAAAAGAAAACAACAACCCAGTGCACTGACATACGCAGTAGAAAATGTCACTGCAAATAAATAGGGTTTTGTGCTGAATGCAGAGGAATATTTCATTTTGTTTTTCCTATGAGAAGGATATMAAATCTTCAGTCCTACCCTTGCATAACACTATGACAGAGATTTCTGCATATCATGCTTATATTTCTGTCCTATATTGAAAAAAAAAAAAAATCACTAGATTAGTATTTTGAATACTTGGTGTCATCCACTGATGCTTTTCCTTCTGGTCTGATCCCTATRGATCCTTGCCTTACTTCATGCCTCCTTTTTTCTGGTATGGAAGGCAGTTATCACAGGAGTTTTAAGTGGCAAACTTTGGGACAACTGGAGGTGTATTTTGAAGAACTAAGCAAGTTTCTGGAGAGAGTCAGAGGCCACATGTAATGACAACTATATTATTTAATATAGTAATAAATTGCTTTTTATAAACAACAGCTGTCTTTAGCCTCACCTATTTTTCTGCTTCTTTGCCTTTCAGGTTCTGTTCCTTAAACATATTTTTCACTTGAGAGCTTCTCTGCAGTGTTTCTAACTCTTGTGACATTTAGTACTTTGCTTGAAGTCAGTGTGCAGTATGTGACCACTCAACTCTTCCTTCCATTTGAGATTCCTCTATCAATCATCTATTGCCAGTGAGCTGTTAATCCCCCACCCAGAGAAAGCTGATCTCTACAACAGCCTGTTGCATTATTTTTTCAGTGATTTTATTATCACTGAGCAGGTCTCCTCATCCTAAARCTGCTTCAGTTTCTTCCTTCTTGGGACTTATTTCACAGTCTCCTTCACTCTGCAAAGAACATCACCATGCCATGCATGCTTCACTGCTCTTTCTTCTTTATATTAAAGAAATGCTCAGTCTTACAAGCTCACTCTCTCTAACACCTTCAAGCCCATCAGTTTACATTGCCTGGCTGACTCTGTTATCATGCTAGATTTTTTATGCATTTCTTTGCATTAAAATTATTTTCAGTGGTGTGCTATGATTCTAGACTCTTCTTGACCATCCTTCTCAAAATTAATGTCTCCTTCAAACTTTGATTTTATTGCTAATGACACATGAAAAWTTATTTTCCCTACTTTACCCACCCMAAAATCCCACACACAAGTCATTCTGTTGACTTTTACTTCCTCACTTTTTCATGCCTTTTTAATCTTGCTCATTTCTTCTCCTGTATGTATTTTTCCTATGTATGGCAGCTGAGTGCTTGAAGAATCCAAATTTCATAGAGAGCTGCAACATCTGTCTTGTAAAGCAATACTGCTCTCRAAAGTGGCCTCTGAAACAGAGAAGTGAAAGTGATGCAGAAAAGAGAGTGCAGGATTCTCCCTAAGTTAGCAAAACACAAATCACTTGTGGGAMCCTGCACCCACCATCGGTTCAGCCTTGACAGCACCTCAGCAAAGCAGATCAAGATTCCACCCCAAAAGCAAGAACTGTGGAAGTAATTTTTTAAATGAGTTCTTAAGCCCAAACATGAAACTGCCCAAAACATATTTTGTCACAGATGTCTAAAGCAACATCTCCTACTTTTCTATAAAGAAGGAAGTAATCCCTGATTGTCGCTCCATAGATTTGTCTGCACTTTGTGTGTCTCTTCCCCATTCCATGAATTCTTCAGGAAATTACATTAGGGAAATTCTAAATAATATAGATATTATTCATTTAGACTGTTCTAATTCTTCACTCAGATCCATTCTTTTCTCTCCTGGAAGTGCTGACATATCAGGACTAATTCTGKGTTTCCATACACAAGTCCTTAGCTGCCACTTCAGTACTCACACATTTGCATTTCATACATGCAATGATAGGACGAGTGTCTGGATTTCCTAGGCTGCAGAAATCGCATTCACTGGTATTGCCATATCAACAAGAAAAAAATCAGAAAGGTTGAAAGTACTTCCTACCCAGAGGTTTGGTGTTTGCATTTTTTCTGCCAGGAAAGCCCATATTCCATTCCTTTGACTTCCTGGGTCAAAGATACATTATTCAGAAACTGACGGTGGAGATGAGGAACCCAGTAATTCATGTGAGAAAATAACCAAAGTGAAATCTTGCCACAGCTGTGATGTTCAGTGCTCAGATAACTCCTYTTGTGGTGGGATACTGCAGCAGACAGAGCTCTGAGAGAGAAATGCATCCCTCTTTCACACCTGCAAGGTCTGCACACATTTCCCTTTTTGTCCCCTGCATCCTTGAAGAGAGGACCCTCCCCATTGCCTGTCCTGCAGGTTTAGAGGCTGCAGCTGAGCCTCCTGCACAGATCCCTCACTGAATATCTGTTAACTCTTTGCTAACCATGGCTGTTCATCCTTCAGCTCTGCTCTCCCCTGTGGCTCTCAGAAACCTGCCAGCTATAACAGCTTTTTCCCTCCTAAGTGCACAACTCACCTCTCCCAAGAGCTGTCCCAGCTTCCAGGAACGTATTAAAAAGCAGGCTTTCTTCCCATGGCTTAGCCCTGCTTTTTTTTTTTTTTTTTTTTTTTTTTTTTTTTTTTTTTGTGCAATTCACAAATATTTAAATAGCAAAGTGAACAAGAAAACCAAATATTTATACCATCTATCACCTACAAAGTGTTCAGAACACGTATAAGCTGATATATTCACTAGCAAATTCCCTTTCTGTTGCTCTTTTCAGTGGTATTAGTGATTACCTTTAAGATCATTGCAGTCATCAGGCTGTCAGGGAGGTCAGTGATGCTGGTGAARTGGCAGATAGATGAAATCCTACCCCTGTGTTGTCACTGAAGGACAAATGTATTGGCTCAGTAAATGTCTGAGAGGACAGACAGTGCAAGGAATCATCAGAGGAGCAAAATTTGTCACTTGACTACAACTCATGTAGGTTATGGTGGAGATAAAACAGGGTAGTCTGCCCTACCATGTACTTGATCACTAATTGGCAATGCCTTGCCAGAGTTTTGCTGGTTTATTTGGTTTATTTGGTTTATTTGGTTCACAGCACATCTGACTGCCTTTTATTCCTGGCTGAGAGAGTTGGGGTTGTTATGTCTGGATAAGAGGAGGCTCTGGGGAGACTTTAGAACACCTTCCATACTTAAAGGGAGACTGCAAGAAAATGGGAGRGGGACTTTGGGCAAGGGCATGTAGTGACAGGATGAGGAAGAATGGCCTCAAACTGAAAAAGGGMAGGTTTAGATTAGACAACAGGAAGAAATACTTCACTATCAGGGAGGTCAGGCACTGGAACAGATTGCCCAGAGAAGTTGGGAATGCTCCATCCCTGGAAATGTCCAAGGCCTGGTTGGATGGGGCTCTGAGCAACCTGGTCTAGTGAATGACATCCCTGTCAGTGGCAGTAGTGTCGTTTCATGCCTTGATAATAAAACTACTGCTTCAGGTGTGCTACGTGAGCTGAAGCGCTGTGATACCTTGCATGGAGAGAAGAGCAAGACCCTCTGGTAACATTTTCAACATTGATACCAAAAAAAACACTCATAAAAAGCAGTTAATTATCTGTGGACCTTAAGTATTGCTTACAAAGACATTGATTTATTATGGTAGCCCCAGCAGTGTCCTTGTATACAAAACAATTTTTTAGGCCATTATTTACTTAAAGCATCATGAAAAGAAGCCAATAGTGTACAAAGGAGGAAAATGATTACTTCTGCTTATTTTGTAGCCAAAAGCTGGGTCTCTTGGATCGGGTTCGTGGTACCAATACTAAAGGAAAGCTATTTACCCCTCTGAATGTAGATGCCATTGAAGAAAGTCCTTCAAAAGAGCCTAAGAATGTTGTCTTGAATAATAAGGAGCGTTTTCGCACTGCATTCCGAATGAAAGCATACGCCTTTTGGCAAAGCTCAGAAGGTAGCCCATCTGTGTTGATTTCTTTCTATGCATCCCCTGTTCCCCCATTTTACTTTGTTCCTCTGCATATTCTGTTGAAGGTTCATGATTTTCTGGGTCAAGCATGTCTGGTACCTGGTTTTAACTGGATACATTTGGGGAAGCCTGAGGAAAAGAATGCTGAGTCCAGTCAACACAATGCTTAAAGTCAAACAACAGCCCTTCTTAAAAACAGTAAYTGATATGGAATAAAGCCAGTGCTGGGTTTAGCCTGTTTGACCTGGGAAAAGAGGGCGCACTGGGCAGTCAATCGATATCCCCAAAAACACAAGTCATGATGGCTTGGTTTATCAGCTGCTAAGGCAGCTCCCTCCTGGGCTGCATCCAGCCCTCAATAGCCTGTGTCCAGCATCTCAAATGTGCCCTCACTGCCATCTCATAAAACTTGTTTTATATGGTCAATGCCTTTTTCCTTCCCCCTCTGTCCCTAAAACTGCTGCCCCTCAGAGATTTCCATTGGCTCTTCATGCAACATTATAGGGCATTTTTCCTCTCACCTTCCCTGAGCACACATTTTTCTCTGCTTGCCCACAGCATCTAAATGGTCTTTAAATAAGTTTCCCCTTTCTTGTGCCAGCTGGCACCATGCATGCTGAACACGCTACCCTGGATGTAGCCTGGGTGTCCACACTTGATTTTCTCCTTCCTGAAGGTACATGACCTCTAGCTGTGCCAGTGAGAGGACAACCTGTGGCTCTACACCTGTTTTAGACTTTATGTAAAATAATTTGGGCAAAGATCCATTGGAAAGGAAGAAAAGTGCCCAGTGTTTCAGAAATTCAGTGTTTCTGAAATCTGAGAGGAGATCTCTTAAAAAATGTATTACACCTGTCCCAGAATATTTAAATCCCTGACCACGGAAAGAAGAACCTGCAAGAGATATTCCTTTATTAAATTGCACTTAGTTTATGTAGTGCCTTGTTCAGCCAGACATCCCTCTAAACATATTGTGGCTAGATGTTCACACAGCTGTTTTCTCGACCTGCTTTGCAGATGCAGGAACAGGCGAGCCCATGGCAGAAGAGAGAGGTGACAGTAGTGATTTCCCCATGGAAGATATGATCCCCACATTCAAGACAGCCATCCGAGCTGTCAGGTAAATGTCTTTTTGAATGCTTATGCTTCAGGACCATCTTGCTACGTGCTGATTTACTGTTTCTGTTATTGCTTTATTTTTAGATGCAAGAGATGAGATAATTCTAATGTTTTTAAAAACATGAGACAGACCCTATTAAACATCTGTTGAAMATATACAGAAAGGGGAATGTTTTTCAGTAACATGCCATTTAACAAGATACTCAATAGTGCATTTAATATAAAATAATTTTCTGTACTGTTCCTTGTTAAAATATTATATAAATATGGTATTTTGCTCAATTTAGTGACTAATATTTATATAAAACTGGAATTTTTGTTTAACAGAAAACTCTGAGCTGACTCAACCTTTCTTTAATCACAATTGCATGAGTGTGCAATTTGCTTTTCAGCTGTCATGTTTTAATAGATGCGGAGGTCTCCATTTCAGCAGTTTTTGACTTCTGAACATGTGTCACCTCTATTTTCATGTCTCAAGAGATATTCCCTAGGTTAGGAAACTCCTAGTAAGCCTTGGTCATGTGTTTAGCACATCAAGCAAATAAAMTTCATTCACTGATTTTCTGATACTTTTTGATGCAGTACTTTTTTACTCTCGTCCCTTGAAAAAGGCCTCTGTGGATAAATACTCTGCTTTCATTGCAATTGCTGTTTATTCCAGAAGTTATTAATTTTTGGGCCAGAGACTTACCACTGTGGAATGTCTCACATGTATCTTAGAAAAAGTTCAGGGAAGATGGCTGTAAATATAAAATCATATATTTATATGTATATAACCATGATTTGTACCTCCTGGTTCTTTTTGATTGGGTGCAGGAGAATTAATTATTAAAAATTCCAGGTTTTCTGGCTGCTGAAAGCCAAGTCACACAGGCTTTGCTCATGTTACCCACGACTTATTCCCTCCCACTGGAAGTTTCTTCATCSCTATGTCCTCCATAGTTTTCCTTTTCTTTCCCTGACACCTGCTTGCTTTCAAACAGAGACGTTATTATTACCTTTGAAAAAATTCTTTCCCACATCCTGTCCAAATCTAATTGATTCATGCAATTTCCCTTTAAACTCAATCAGGAGACAAGATTCTTTTTCATTTGTAGCGTACCCACATCCTGAATGTTAACTAAGAGTAATTATTTTAGACAAACTAAGAGTAATTATTTTAGACAAAACCACTTACTGGATTTCAGGGTCATGATCAAGCAAATTTTAAATTAGAATTGCTAACACTGTGATCCCTATTTTTCATTTAAGTCTTTTAATGTTTAGTTTTGCTATTATCATGTGTATTTTGAATAAAGTAGGCATAGATATAATTTTCAAACCTTGAAAGACTTATAAGCAACAGAGTTAAAAAATCAGCAACCCTTAAAAAGTTCTAATAGAATTATCTTTCCTAAATGAAATTTTATGAAGACTTAAAAACCCGCACTAACCTTAAATTAATAAAAAAGTCAGAATCTTAACAGATGACAGCAGTTTCCCAGTTCAGACCTACAAATACATGGAGACTCTACTGAGAAAGCAAACATCCAGAACCCAGGTCCAAACCAGATGAAGATRAAGATTTTATTATTTAAATATGTTTCTTTTATTTGTTTAATCAACCAAACATTTTTTAAGATTTTTAATGTATAAACAGAGAAGAATGCAAAAAAAAAAGAATGCCAAACATTTTTCAGGTGGTCTGCCCAGCATTCTGTTACTAATTACTAGGTCATTTTATAATAAAAGCAATAATAACAGCAATTACATTATTATTATTACAACAACAACAACAATGTGATACTATTGTTTTTCTTTCAAGGACACTTCAGGCAGTTCTAAAAATCTTTCACCTCTTCMAAACCTGAACTGCTGCTAACTTCTTAACTTCCACATTTGTATCTATTTAGCATTTTCTATCCAAAGCTTTCCCAGGTGCAAAATTGAAACCAAGATGGAAATGATTCAGCATCACATATCTTATAAATTAGCTTTATAATAGGCTGAAGCATAAAAAAGCAGCTTCCACTTCACAGCTTCAAAATCTCCTGTGACTTGTGTTGTTCAATATCCAACTGTGATTCTGAAGATTTAAAGYATTTGTTTCACACTATTAATTATGAAAAGCCAACAACTATAAATTTTCAAATGKGGAATGATGTTATAGATTCTCAGTTTATATTTTATTGCTTTATTTTGAAATAACACACTCAATTTCCAAACACCTAGAGAATTCATCCATATTTTGATAAAACTGGAAATTTTTGTCATGGAATTTACATAAGAAATTAATATTTTTTTTCTATTATGCAGAATACTACAGTTTCGTCTCTATAAAAAAAAGTTCAAGGAGACTTTGAGGCCTTATGATGTAAAGGATGTGATAGAGCAATACTCAGCAGGGCATCTTGATATGCTTTCCAGAATAAAATACCTTCAGGCAAGGTAAGAATCTTCTGGTAAATGGGGAAAATGTACAGCTTTGCTGGCAAAATAAAAATTAATTTGTGTACAAGGCCAGAAGCTATGCCTTTAGGTAATGTAGCTGGTCCATGGGAAAACCTTTTCCCAAAGACAAAAGAGAAGTGAGTACTTAGCAGGGATAACTGCAGCAAGAGACCATTGGCTCAGATTTAGAAAAAGGACGTGAGAGTTAAAAAATCCTGTGAATTTTCTTGACCATTGCCTGATCAGATCAGGATCAAGTTTTTCTCCTTCTCCCCATTTTACAGATGATAAATAAAAGCAATTTCTGCTCTACATGAGCTTTTCCTTGGCTGGTTTCTTTTCAGATCTGTGCCTGATTGAAATACCCCATACAAGTGCAAAATACATTAGCACAGAAGATCTCACATCCTCTTCACTCAGGTGCAATTGACCTATCTGAAAAAAAAATGGAATTTCAGGCATCTGTGGGTGTTCGGCTGCAATCTGCACCCACAGCTGTTTCCTCACAGGGGTGGCTCATCACAAGGTGCTTTTGAGGCACATCTACAAAACTTTGTGCTGCTCACACCCTGAGCTGTGAGCCCAGGTCAGAGCTTGGGGCTGTAAAGGGCCTGAATGCAGAGGTGTGCAGATGTGAGTGCAGATGTGTGCAGATGTGAGTGCAGATGTGTGCAGATGTGAGTGCAGATGTGAGTGCAGATGTGTGCAGATGTGAGTGCAGATGTGTGCAGATGTGTGTGCAGATGTGTGTGCAGATGTGAGTGCAGATGTGTGCAGATGTGAGTGCAGATGTGAGTGCAGATGTGAGGGCAGATGTGAGGGCAGATGTGTGCAGATGTGAGTGCAAATGTGAGTGCAGATGTGAGTGCAAATGTGAGTGCAAATGTGAGTGCAGATGTGACTGCAGATGTGTGCAGAGATGTGTGTGCAGATGTGAGTGCAGATGTGTGTGCAGATGTGTGCAGAGGAGTGTGCAGATGTGAGTGCAGATGTGTGTGCAGATGTGTGCAGAGGAGTGTGCAGATGTGAGTGCAGATGTGTGTGCAGAGGTGTGTGCAGAGATGAATGCAGAGCTGTGTGCAGATGTGGGTTCAGATGTGTGTACAGATGTGAGTGCAGATATGAGTGCAGATGTGAGTGCAGATGTGAGTGCAGATGTGTGCAGATGTGTGCGCAGATGTTTGCAGATGTGTGCAGATGTTAGTGCAGATATGAGTGCAGATGTGTGCAGATGTGTGGGACTCTGTGCTCTGCCTCTGCCCATCCCCTGACTCCCTCAGTGACTCTGAACAGCAAAACACTCCACAGACATTTTCATTTCCCCAGCAATGGGCTCAGGGAGTGCAACCCTTGCAGCACATTTGGGCCTTGTCTGGCCTCACCTTGGCTTTGGGAGGCTGCGCTGATGTTTCTGCTGAACTTTGTAATTTCTTATTTCAAAGTGATTTTCCATGCACGGGGCTTTCTCTTCTCCAAGTTTATGACATGTCTGTCAGCACTGCCTGGGGACCAARCCAATATCCAGAGAGCTTTGTGAGGCTTGCCTGGAGCTTTTTTGTGTTCCATTTTCAAAACTCCATGGGGCACTGAGAAGCCATGAAAGATATCTGCATGGAATGTCCAAAAATGCAGATAACTGCTCTGTGGACTGGTGCTGATGGATATGTGGTCAGTCTGGGTTGTGGGCTGAATAAACAGAGATTCCTTTGCACCTGAGCAGTTGGATATGACAAATGAAAGAATATTTGATATAGTAAAAGTGTAATTATACATGCTGGAGCATTGCAAACAATTTTTCTGCTTTTGTGACAAATAAAAAAATCGAGTAGGCTTCCTTATGCAACTTCATTTAAAGTTACATTTTTTCAAGCCAAAAGAATTATTAGTAAAGACAAAAATATTSCTGACAGTTAGAGACAACAACTGACAGAATGTTATCGGTTTATTAAAAATGTCAGAAATTCAACCTTTTGCCAAGTTCTGGTTTTCATTATCCTGCACAAAATCTGATGGGTCTCCTGACATTTTTAAGAGAAGCTGCTAATGAATATTTTTTGACCACCACACAGTTTGGTTCCTCTGAAAGAAAGGAAGTCGTGTTTCAAATGTTGCTGCTCAGAAACAGTGGGCTAGAGCATTATTTAATTTACCATAAAATTACGAGGTAATTGCAGTTCAGTGCATTGATTGTGGACCCAGAAAAGAGAAGACACATCATGACTCTCAATATATTTCCATGTTCTCTCATGTGTTAGCATTTGGAGATGAACTTATGCAGTTGYACTTTTCTTTTTTTCAGAGTAGATATGATTTTTACACCTGGACCTCCATCTACTCCCAAGCATAAGAAATCCCAAAAGGGAGGAGCTTTTTCTTACCCTTCACAACAGTCTCCCAGGTGAATTCCTTTATACCTAGTATTTAGCACAACCCAATACAGGAATAAAATGTTAATTCATTCCAAATACCATGATCTCTGTTCATCCACTGTTATGGTAATGATACTCAGAGGATATGTGACTATAAGATGCATGTCGGCAAATATTGAGCCAGAAAGCTTCTCTAAGAACAATGTGTGATGAAATCTAAACAGTGGCTTCTCAATTGCCCAGCTCAGCTCCTCCACAGTTTAAAAATCTGGTTTCAAACTAAGTACATGAATTCTATTGCTGATGCACTAGATTTCTAACATTTATCTTTTAAACCCACTTAAAAGCTCAATAAAAAACACAATTTGAAAGTGAACTAGTTATCTTTGTGAAGTGAAAAAAATCTCRCCAAATGGCAAGTAGAGATGTTTAATGCTGCTTTTAAACTAATGACTGGTGAGAGATACTCAAAATAAATTGTAATACCAGGTTTCTGAGAGTGAAAGTTGCACTATATTATTGTATTGCCGCATTCCTCACGGGAAAAAAATCAGTAAGAAATGACATTTCTTCTGTTTTTTACAACTATCAATCTGTCAATAAATACCCATCAAGAACCACACAAGACCATCAACAATCTGYCCCCAAAGCTGTTGTGGTTGCTCAAAACAAAAGCAATCTTACAGAAAATAAATTATCCCACTCAGGGAAAGATCTGAAACCATGTAAATGTGAAGACAGAGACCTAAGTGTGTGGAAGAGGTAGTGACMATTTGGGGAGGAAAGCAGATTGCAAAAATCACATGGGTCCATATCAACAGTAACCCAATGCAGAAAATCTGATATATTTTAGATATAGATTTTACTCTGGTGACATTTATTCACAGCTATATTTTGGATTTTGTGAGAAASAGAAGAACTGGACATGTTAAAAGTTTTAGAGTATATTTGTTCCCAATAATGTTAAA
Organism: Malurus melanocephalus; assembly: GCF_030028575.1. Taxonomy (NCBI): domain Eukaryota; kingdom Metazoa; phylum Chordata; class Aves; order Passeriformes; family Maluridae; genus Malurus; species Malurus melanocephalus. The sequence goes on from NW_026623617.1 coordinate 672,233, forward strand.
GAGCAAGTRCTTAGAAATTGTTTTTCTAGACTTTGACATATGTTATGGGAAGACATTGATTCCTTTGAGGTTGGTTTGGAAACCATTTGATAAAGRTTTAACTTGATAATGAGCATCTTAGACTTCATGAATTTATAAATCAAAGCTCTTTAGTTAGAGATCACCTTCTAACCAAATGAATTTGGTCCATCTGATGGACAGGCAGGAGAAAATTGCATAGATGAAATCCTATTCTGGAATCAGCTTTAAATCTCCTGATCATACTGTCTTTTTTCAGAGTTTCCAATCTCTGACACTTACTATTTGATATAATGAAATTGAGAAAAAAACCACACTCATCCTTGAAACTCAGATTCAGTCTCCAAAGGCACTAATTATAAAGCATTAGATTTAAAAACACATGGCCATCTGTCGACCCACTAACTGCATTATCTCAATAATTTTAACAAATCTGAAATTATTCCAACAAGAGAGAAATTAATTTAAATTTTAGTTTAAACTTCTGGGTTTTTTTAAAACTTTATCTTAAACTTGAACAAAAAAAAAATTAAATTAAAAATCAAGACTACATTTTTTAGGAATGCATTAACATCACATAGACTTTCACTCCTGTTTGTATAAACAGCTAAATGGGCTCCAAGGATCTGTGTGAATAAATCTCCAAGATGGTAATTCTGTTTTCTGATGCAAATTGATTATTATGATGCAAAGAAATATTGAACACTAACAGAGTTATTAACTCTTTATAGAAATGAACCATATGTAGCCAAAGCATCCACAGCCGATACTGAAGACCAAAGTATGATGGGCAAATTTGTTAAAGTTGAGAGACAGGTGGGTAATTTGATGACAATRATGGAGGTGTTTGTTCAAAAGTGATAGAGCTGACATAAACTCTGTGTGACTCCTTGGCTGAACCAGGCAGAATTGTGTTGGTGGTGGTCAAAGCTCACCCAGATCTTGTTCTAATGATCACAAAACTATGTTGTTAGTTTTTTGTGAAAGGATTTACTTCCCTGGGAAATGTGCATTTTGAAACTTGTTGAATCAATGTCCCTGTGCATGGCAAAAGATCCTAGCCATGATGTTGAAATGGGACTGTTTCATTCCTGTAATGTYCATACTCACCACATCTGGTGTTTGTTGTGAGCAAACCCTTTTTCTGTAGGGTCTGGCACAGAAAATGTTTGTCTGCTTTCAGGCCCTATCCAAAGGGAAAGGAAATTAATCCTGATATGTCACCCTGATGTTGTGGGACTACTAGGTGGTGTTGGGTCATAGACTGGACTCAGTGATCTCAAAGGTCTGTTCCAGCCTAGCTGATTCTGTGATTCTGTGATTCAGAGTTAGAATAGGTCTGCACGCAAAGGTGATTCCATAAGTTGTATTTTGGTAACAGCTATTTAGCATTGGTGTCAAGATTTTGTCATATTATAGAATCCTGTTGGATACTAGGCTATTAAATATCCAGCAACGCTAAGAATTTTTTTTGGCCCAGTTTATAGGAATGGGTCTTCTTATTCTGAGGCAGTTGGAGGCTAAGCTGTCACCCATTTCAGCTTAGCTTCTGGGGCATGGTCATGGTTATCCTGCAGATCCTACACCTTCATGACCAATAAAGATGGTAGCACACCATTTCTGGGGGCAGAGCATGCATGGAACAGTGGACTCTTTTGGAGCAACTGACTTGAGACAATATCATGATGTTGGCATTTTTCAGGTAAATGACATGGGGAGGAAACTGGATTTTCTCGTTGATATGCATATGCATCATATGGAACAGCTGCAAATCCAAGTCGCTGAGATAAGTCCATTGAAAGAAACCGCTTCTCCCGCAAAGGAGAAGAGAGAAGAAAACAAATATTCTGAATTAAAAACAATAATATACAAATACACTGAGCAGTGTGCTCGTGAAACTCCTTACAACTTCCAGCAGGTTCCAGTCAACAAAGTCAGTCCCTATGGTTTCTCAGCACGGGGTCACATGGCTCGCTCACAACCTTTATCGATAGGTGGGCAAAACTCTGGCAAACTGCAAGCCACACCTTCCTCAACTTCATATGCAGAAAGGCCAACWGTTTTGCCTATATTCACGTTAATGGACTCCCAGGTTAGCTACCACTCCCAAGGGGACCTGCAAAGCCCTTACTCAGATAAGGTGTCTCCGAGGCAGAGGAGGAGCCTAACAAGAGACAGTGATACTCCATTGTCCCTTCTCTCCGTCAACCACGAGGARCTCGAGCGCTCCCCGAGCGGCTTCAGCATCTCCCAAGAGAGAGACGACTTCCCCTTCGGCCCCAACGGGGGATCGGCGTGGATGAGAGAGAAACGCTACCTGGCCGAGGGGGAGACAGACACAGACACAGACCCTTTCACACCAAGTGGCTCCATGCCTTTGTCTTCGACGGGAGATGGGATTTCAGATTCAATATGGACCCCTTCAAACAAGCCAGTTTAAAAGTGTGTGTGGGGGCAGTCACTGGCTGACTTCTCCTTGTGATGTAAGCATACTTTGTAWATCTCACTTACTCTACACCCAAAGCTTACTAGTTCAAAACACCAATGGCTGCATAAGATGCATGTGATATTAGTGGTAGTCATTCTGCACCATTTCATACAATTTACTAATGCAGTTTTTTTCATGCTACCAAAACTAAGGAGCTTAGTTTTGAGCATGGTTTGCATGACTTTGCCCTATATAAATGGTACAGCTGATTTCTTCTATGATACATATCTATCTGAAACTCTTCCATACCACAATGGTGAATTGATAACAGATGAGATACAGTGGTCCTTGCTACATTTTGTAAACAGAGCAGCAAAATAAAAAGATTTTCAGGAGCAATATCCCTTTGTGCAAACATAACGTCTGAATCATTTTCTAAGATAAAGCAAATCAGTCTCTAATTAACCAAGCCAAGAATTTCTAATATCAAAAGCAGGGAAAAAGCTGAATCAAAGTACGACCTTATTGAAATGTTTTTGTGAACTAAATGTTTTTTATGTGATCTCTTAAATAATTACCCCTGAAATACAACATTGAAATGAAATTGAGGACAGGATTTCAAATCATCAAAGCCATCTCCTGGGATTGATCATAGGTATTTATTTATTGGAAAATGTAAATAGAAATCCCTCAATCTACTTTGAAAATCTTCACTAATGTTTATAAAATTGCTCAAAGTACGACTACAATGCTGTTTTGTAGAAACTCTTTTGCTAAGTCTGTTTGCTACTTATGGGGCTACATTTTCTTTCTGTTCCAAAAATAAGGTTATTCAGTGTAGGGAACTCCAGGTTTATCCACCGTACTCTTATTGACTTAGGTGCTGCTAAGTAAGATGCCTAATGTAACTCAGCCTMAGTTTCCCAATCTGTTTATCAGGAGTTACACTCCCACACATGCTCACAGGTTGAAAGGCTCGATTCTCTAATGTTTGCCAAGTGCTTGGAGCTCCTCAGGTGTGCAGAAAATTGCGATTCTGTTCCCTTCAAGTCCCTCAGTGTGGGATGCTGACAGCATCTCTTTCTCTCTGCTTACCTTGTCTCTGGAAAATGGAATGCTCCAAAGCCATGAATGTGTGCTATATTTAAAACTAATGTATGAATAAATAATCACCAYTTTTGTCATGTGTCCCTGAACAACGGAGATCCGTATACTCCCTAGGTCTCAGCCAAATGTTTTTTTCATTGACATTGGAAATTATTGAGAGGGAGACCAGGAAAATAATTCACCCCACTGGAAAGAAATGAATCAAAGATCTCACCACTAGAATGGGAATGTACACAAAGCTGGTGAAACTGGCATATCCAAATATCCTATGCAGGTCTCACCTGGTGTCAGTCCACGTGTCCATGAAAAAGCATCCATGGGATGTTGGATGGTTGTACACTCTCTACAGCTGGGAAATGAAGCAGAGCAGCCAGTGAGCACAGGGTACAGGAAACAAGGCACACCTTGACTTTAGGATGAGATTTATTTCACCTTTAACTCAGTTATCTGCAGTGAGCAAATTTATACCAAACTCRAAGAGAGCAGAGGGTGAATTGTTTAATGGCAGAGGATCAGAGCCCACACAGTCAGCGGGAAGGCTCTCCCCTCTCCCTCACTGATCCAAGATAATGCCCTGGCTCATGTCCACCTCATGTCCACAATGCCCCTTGTCACTCCCCACAGTGAATTCCCTACCATGGCCAGGGCACTGACCAACARAGATGCAAGAATTTGACCCAGTTAAGATGTTAGAAAAGGGACTTTCTGTAATGACTGTTTGTATTATACAGCAGCTGCACAACTGAGATTCCTTGGCACATCCAATCCGAACACAACACCTTACTGGGCTTTCCAGTAGTTCCTGGGTATTGCACAGCCCTGGATAGAGAGAGATTCAGTGGAAGATATTTTGTTGGGTTTTGTCCACCATAGCAAACTTCTTATTTAATTCCTCAGTTTTATTGATACCTCTTTCCAGCCAGGGAGCTCCTGTTCTTTCCCAGATGTGGGCATTGCCTTCATCTCCATTGTTTATTCTCTATTGGAAGAGACATCTAAAGGATTAGGATCTTCTTACTTCATCTGCTTCTTCAGCTAAATCATGATTTATCCTTCTGGAGTGGATCTGCAGGGAGAACAAATTGCTGTTGTTACTGGATTAAATAATGCAGAGCAGTTACGGCCTTTGAAGACTGATCTGAGTCCATGGAGATGGTCTGAGGCCAGTAACTATGAGCACATGAGGCATAATTTTAGTAATTACTTAATTGACAAAGTAGTCACTGACCTGAAATATAATTTGGTTTTGGCACAGTTTTGTAGCTAAAATTGCAAAGAACAAAACTAAATGACAAAAGTGTAATTCATTATAATTTGGCATATTGAGAAGGATTTTTTGACCATCAGTGATTCTTGGAAATACCTGCATTGCACCTGCTGCAGGCTTTCTGAAACAGTRATAGATGTCTGTGGCAGCTTGTATGATTTAACCCTCACCTGACAACAGAATGAAAGTAAAAGAAAAAAAAATTATTTTAACATTGCTACAGTGTTGAAGCTGGTGTATGTGCCAGACAAGACTGCCTCACTTTTCTTGTATGTCACAGGCCTGTCATTCCTACTGTCATTCCTACATGATTTCATCTGAGTTTGGCCCTTCTTWAAGTGCTTTCTAGATGTGAGCAATCAAAAATAAAGGCAGCCAAAAAGCAGGCACTGTGTGAGAAATTTGTTTGTGACTGTCTTTGATAGTGGCTACCCATGCAGTTCCCTGCCCAGTTCCCAGTGAAATTTTCAGTTGACATTTCTATTCTCTCCCATGACAGGGGATATAAAAGGAACATTTTCTCAGTATTAAACCAGGCTGAAAACCCATAAATTATTTTATTAAAAAGATATGTTCTTTCTGAGAGAGAATCCAAGAGATTTGGATAAATTTTCACCTGCACATAGAATACAGACCCAGAGAAAGTGGGATTTGGGCTGTTCTGCACTCTGCATGCTTAGCAGCTGAACTGTCTTTTAAGTTRGTGTTTTCTCTGTCTTGTAAACACCAATTTGTTACATCCAGCTTAAAGGCATCAGGTCAGCTATTTGTAGCCACATCATGAAAAATTTTATGATAGAGTCTTCCTCTTCTTAAAAAGCACTGCTGGTAAACCCAATAAAACCCTCTGCAGTGGACACCTGTGGGTCTTTTGAAGGAGATCGAAGAAATGAGACAAGGAAGATCTGATTAACTCATTTTAATATTTATTTTTCCTTCTTAGCACTGAAACCTGTCACTGCCCTGTTCATAAGGGTGTTGTTCCTAGCAGCCCTCTGCCCTTTGCATCATCAGGATTAAAAACAGGGCATCCATCAGCTCTGCTGTGTGTGCTGAGAACAGTTACAGTGTCAAGGTGTCACCAGCAARGTGAGATCTGGAGACCATCCCTGATCTGGGCTGTGCACAAAAACCTCATCAGCTCCAGTCAGGGCGAGTCCATGGAGTGCATCCACCTTGGAACTGCAGTTTGTGTGCCTGCCATGGGCACTGGGCAAAGCAAAATAAACTCTGTGATCCCAGTAACGTGAAGGAGGTCAGGGCCTGTTCCACACATAAGGAATCTTTATTCACAATTTCATCTGAAAGAGGTATCTGGGTCAATACTAATCTTAATAATAGGAATTAATTAGATTTATTTCTTCTTCTGCGTGATGGTTCAGTTYAAGAATTTTCAATTCTCTTTGGGTCAGATCATTCCAGCATCTCAACTGACACACTTTGTTTACAGYAGGTAACATTAGAAACTATTATCAACTTTGATGACTCTGAATTCGGTTCAGGCCTTGAGATATTTTTCATAATTAGAAAGTGTAGTGCTTTGCTCTCCTTGAAGTAAGTTAGAAACCTTCTCACACTGATGCACTGGGAGCAGGGCTGGGTTCTAATTTGCCTCTATTTATGAATTTCTTTGCGAAAGACAGCACTGATCTGGAGACATTTTTCTTGGCTACATTTTTAGACTGATTTTCAGTCCCTAACGAACGCCACATGTCTGGAAATTTTCAAAAAGGTGGATCTGTGTTTACATKGTGTGCCTCTCTTTGCAGCATCATTATCAATTAAGCTTTCTTGCTTTAGATGCAAACTGGGAGTATTTGATTAAGCCAGAAGTGAAGGCTTAGTTGAAGGATCCAGATATCGTAAATGTGATTTATGCTCTATTTAAGGAGTTGGCACTTAAAAAAAAAATCTATTCAGGTAATGACTGTTGTCCTTGACTTGGCTTTTCCCTGCACTGAATTAATCAGTCTGGCTCCTATCAAAATAAAAGGGAATTCAAMCCATGGAGGGATTAATTAAAAAGTCCCTAAACTGACTTTGGCTACATTTGCTCTGTTTTTGTCTGTAACATTGCTGCATTGTTACGGTCCAGAGTGGAAATAGTTTTAAATTTTTCTGCTTCAAATGGTGGCCCAGGAGTGCTGCAAACAAAAGCCCATCCGAGCCTGGGCGTAGCGGGGCCGCTGCCTTGTGGCCTTCAGGAGAGCACTGAGGTCCATCCAGTTTGTAAAATCACAGCCTAAAGCAAACAGAAAGCGCAGAGTGAGGAGCAAACTCATCCCTGCTGGGAGCCCAGCTGCTGCAGAGGTGCCACATCTGCTTAGGTAAGAATGAAATGTGTCCTGCTTTCCATGAGGAAAGAGCAGGATCGGGGTTCCTTGCACCCCACAGTCCCCACCACCGAGCTTTAGGTGCCCAAGAGCTGCAAACCTAAATTTCCTGGAGCACCTCATGGATTTGGTGGGATGCCCCTTTTTCAGGATGTTCACTTTGAACACTTTTCAGAGGTGCAGAGGAAAAAGGGACATWTCAGGTGTTTTTAACTGGGCATTGTGGGAAGGAAAATCCTGGGTATCACTTTTGCTTCTGATTATTTAGGCTGTAAGATTTGATCCTTCCCAATTCAGCTTTGAGTGGCTTCCCTCTGAAGTTAAGTGAAGCAAAATACTGAGAATGGGATCCTATTTCCATCATGAAGAACATGCTGAGACTGAAGGTTACATAGCCAACTGCATTTTGTTTTCTAGTTATGGCATCTTATTATTACTAGTATTTGTGCCTTGCTCACTGAAATTTTCTYCATGCTACAAAGATGCTTTTCAGATTCTGGCTGACAAGGGAACACAACTTTTATACAAGTGGCCTTTAGTGCTCTTTATAATATTATTTATTGTAATTTTTAAACTGTATGTGTAATTTCTATTCTGGCACTGTCCAATATTTGAACAAATTTAATATGTTTATTTCAATATATTATGCAAACAATACTTCTAAACTGATTTTTTTATGTTCTGTCTTTAAAAACTGCACCACTTATTAATAAATAGAAATTTCAATTATGATGTGGATGAATGTATTTTCATTTAAATCATGATATCCTCACACACATTCAAAGAACACACGATTGCTGCACTTTAGTGTGGTCCTTTGTCTAAAGGAGGCAGAAGGAGAAACATCTGAAACATCAACTCTTCCCAAAAATATAGGTGGACACACAGAGGTATTTTTAAGGCATTCCCTGTGGTTTCAGTTTCTTGGCTGTCACCAATGAATCAACTCTGCTGAGCACTTGAAATATAACTAACTGAAAAAAGGTTTTTTAAAAGTTTTTGTGGTAGGTAAAAAAATAATTCAGCATTTATGCCACATCTTTTCCCRCTTTTGAATCACTGTAAAGTGGTAGTAATTAAAAGATCATTTAGTACTGCAACATTAAGTTGTAATGCTTTTGAGTTTGTTTTAAATGAATCTATTTAAATAAAAATAATAACTAAATAAGAAATAAGGTGATTGCCAGGCTCTTACAGCCAAGTCCTGTCTGTTTTTTCCAATGATTGACAGTTTGAGTTTCTTAAAACTGATGCACCAGATTGCGGAATTCTGAAACCTTTGGAATTCAGGGAGTTTTGTTTGTTTTTTGTTTTTTTTTTTCAATTGTCTTCACTTTTCTGGACATCACCCCACATTGTTGTTAGTGGCTTAGTGAATGTCCCAGCTTCAGCTGAAGGGCTCAAACTGATCCTGCAGCTGCCAGGCACAGCCATGACATTTACTGAGGATTTCACAGGCACAAAGGGGGAGCTTTTGTTCACCTGCTCTGAAAGGTATTGCATTAAAATTTCCCCTTGGCTGTCACCCAAATACCAGAGCCTGACAAATCCCTGGGTTTCTGTGAGGCACTAGGTCTGAGCTTTTAAGAAATGGATTCTAAAGCAGGAACAAGATGTGATCCTATCCTCAGGCAAAGCCCTGCTTATATCCAGGGAGGTTTTCCCTCCTGCAMCCTGTGCTTACATCTCTTTGGGATTTCTGGGATATTGTGCAATCGTCCCCCACCTCAGCAGAGTAAGGAACTTAGGCTCAGCAGTTTGGAAAGGATAAAAATTGCCAAGCAACAGTGGCAAGAGTAGGATTTGCTCAGTGCATCCTCCTCTTTCCTCTCAGGATACTTTGATTTTTAAGACTTGCCACGGTAAAATGGCTGCTTGATGAACACAGAGCATCCTCTTGGATCTCAGAGAAGGGGTGGAATCAGGAAAGCCAAGTTCCAGGACAGAACACAGCAGGAGAGCTAGACATTATTTACAGAAATTGCTCTCTAAGATGTTGGCTGGTAGCCCAGTGGGTTTGGGACAGCACCACAGCTTTTCTCCTTTTTTGTGTCAGTTGCAGATGGACAGCAGAATGCGGACCAAGGACCATGAAAAAGGTGTAATATGAATGTGCTGTGAATGTTTTGTCAGATTTGATGGGATCAGTTACATGTTTGACACATCTCCTATCAGAAATAAAATCATTGGATAAGTCATAAAATACTTTTCTAAGTAAGTTCTGTACTGCTGTAATTTCTCTGTATCTAATCAAGGCTTTATGAGGATCTATATTTAAAAATGCTGAGTGCTTGATCATAAAGTAAAATCTTTGGAGGCCCCAAAAGAGCAGTGCACAGAATTGTGTAAGAATCTCCTGTGATGTAACTCACACACAGTTAAGAAAACCACTAGGACTTAATGCCTCTTGCACTACACATTTTCACAATCTCCATGGCTCCTTTTTTTCCCAGTTTCTCTCCTTTTTCTTCCTCAAGAGTGTGCTTGAATTAAAAAAAAAATGTTTAAGACACTTCAAAATAAAGTGTTCTCTACCTTAGACTAATAAACATACAAAACATTCTTACTGAAAACAATTTTTATAGTTTAATKCTCATTCTGTTCAGGAAATCTTGTGGTGTTAGTACCATTCCATTAGGAATTGCTCCAGTGGAAGGGCTGTCAAGCACTGGAACAGTGGAACAAGGGCAACAACAYTGGAACAAGGCTGTCCAGGCAAGTGGTGGAATCACCAYCCCTAGAGGTTTGCAAAAAATGTGGAGATGTGGCACTTGGGGATGTGGTTTAGTGCTGGACTTGTCAGGGCTGGGTTAATGGTTGAACTCTACGATCTTAGAGGTCTTTTCCAACCTTAATAATTTTTGTGATTCTACATATAACCTTTCTTTTAAGAGATGAAATGTTATTCTTCTGAAAAAGGATTGACAAAGAAGCAGTATTACATTTAGAGACTTGTCCTTAATAGAACTTGTGCAAAAATAAATAAAATAGAAGGATACTGGTAAAACKTGAAATTAAGATGAAAGCAAATTTTATGATGCTAGTACATTTCTTAATAAAATAATCTAAATATCTTGTAAAATTGTAATGGTAGAGGACTCACAGAGAACTGTTGAACTGCAATCAGGTTTTTTTTAGAACAAATGGAGTTTATACAATTGATGCTTTTCTAAACAAAATGTATTAAACAACCACTCAAAGTTGCTTTCATGGAAACACACGTTGGAATTGCTATAGAGAAATGTGTGTTTTTAATCACGTTTAGAGGTCTAAGAAAAAGCCAGAAGGAAGGAGGAGTGCATGGCTTTCCCACTGTGCTCTCAGCCCACAGACAGAGAGAGCCCCAACWGGCAGAATTCATTTTCTCCCTCCTGACCAGGATGTCACACCACACTGTCTTCTGTCTTACAGACAATCACAGGCATTTGAAATGTGTGTTTATTTAAATTGCATTAGCAGGACCTTACCCTGTGCAACCTTCAGTAAATGAATGCATTTACTTCGTAATTTATACGAATTACGTGTCTACACAGTGTCACTAAGAGACACTAAAAACGTCTTCTTTTTCCTGTTCTGGATTTTGGGATGCTAGCTATGGACACAGTGCTGCCACACAAAGGGATGCTGGAAAAAGGAGGCATGTGAAGACTATACTCCTGGGAAAGCTACACGCTCAGAGGGATGCTCTGAGTGAGAACACAGCATTGTCCCCAAGAGTCAAMGTTGGGGTGGAACAAAAGGCCCCTCCTGGGTCACCTGAGCATCACTCAGCAGCTGAGGAAAGTTAAAATTACAGAGTCCCAGGRTAAAACACAGCATGAGGCAAAACCTGCTGAAAGTCTAATTATCCTCCCAGGCAAACATCAAACGGCTGGAACTGATCCCAGCACACACATTTTCCTGGCTATACCTGGTTTTGTCAGCTGGTACAGAGAGGACTTTCATCCCAGCCTTCTTGATGTGATATTGAGCAACTSGTAATTAAGTCAGCAAAAGTAAGTCTTGTCAAAGAAAAGGTGCTTCTGTGTTCCTCAGGCTGCAGCAGGCAGTCACGAGTCACGAAAATTTTCCTTTTTTTTCACACCAGTAACTTCCATATGGAATTAAATAATACTAGGTGCAGTGACACCACACTGCATGGGGGTTTTTCTGTGAAAGGCAGAGTGAAAGAAAACAAAGTTAAGATTGTGCATGGATGTGCAAAGGCATGTAGGCAGCTTATTTACCAGCTGCATCTCTGTTAAAAGTGGCTGMAGCTGCCTTCCAGCTCCTGACGTTCTTAGTGGAGGCAGAATTGTTGGACAGACAGGGACACAGCCCAACCACACACAGAGCAGGGTCATTGAAACACTTTTTGTTTCATAAACTGACTATGAATCCACTTAGCTTTCCTTTTTTACTACAAGGCTTTGAGTGATTTTACAAGTTGAAATGCTCAGTGGGTTGTGATAAAATTACAGAATGRATATCTTGGGCTTTTAACCGTGCTGAATCTAAACTCACTGATTTCAGAAGAATCATTTCCAGCCCGCTGGAATAAATGGGAGCAGAATTTCACCCACAGTTTCCGACATTTCTTGGATCATTTCTTGGATACTACTAAACATCACTCAGCACCACTGAAATTGTTCTGTCATTGCTCTGACCAGACCTCTCTCCTTTCCTCACCACTGAACTGTGATTCCAGGCAATTTCTCTATTTTAACTATCATTTTATTCCTTTTATTCCTTCCACACTTAAGATACACTTCAGGTTTCATCTCTGCCCCCTTGGCAATGTCCCTTGTTTGAACTGAAGGATGATTTCCACTGAAGGGGCTCACCCTTACCTACTTCTCACCATCAAAGGTGACATTGCTCTAATTGCAGTGAGCTGAACTGTTCCTTTAAAAGGGAAAAAAAAATCCTCCACAATTCAATTCTGCTGCCAAAAGGAGCTTCCAATCCCCACCTGACCTGCCACAGAGCCTTTCCATGCAGGATTCAACAGGCACTTTGTGTGCTTATCATTGTGTTACCTCTAGTTAGTCCTTCAGGGATTAGGATAACAATTTTCACAGGATTTTAAGGAAAGATTATCAAGCCTGTCTACTCAAAGTTTTTCACAAAGTGTTTATTAAGACCTGGCAATAACCTCCAATTCTATACAGGCTCTGAAGATAATAATCTTTGTCAAGAGAAATCAGGTGAGTTGATATGAACAATTCCAAATCTTGGTGGTTTCGCTTGTACTTGGAAAAAAAAACCAAAACATTTCAGCTGTGCTATTAGTGCTCAGTGGAAATGTGGCAAATTAAATGTATTTTTATGAAATGTGTATTTACTGCACTTTATAGATTTCTCACACAAATAAATCTGAACTTYAAAAGTAATTGTATCAATGTAATGAAGCGTGCAATGGTAACAAGGACATATTTTCACATTAAYTTGAAATATTTCTTTAGACTTGGTGGATGATGGTGTGCTTAAAATGAGATGACCTTTAGATGTTGGAACTGAATGAAGGTAAGGAAATTCATACTCAAGGACTTTCCTCTTTTATTTCTTTGTTCTCTTAATTTCTGTTCTGTTCTGCTAAGTGTGAAGACATGAGAAAACTGCTTGATATTGGAGTGCACTAGATTTGTTCAAGAAAAATGAAAACAATTCAAAYTTCATGGTTACCTGCCACATTAAAATGAGTTCTACTGAAGCATAGCTAATAAACACATTGGTTTAAGATTGCTGCTAACCCTGAGTAACTGAGARGGATTTAATAAGAGGTCTTCATGTGTGTATAAAAGTAATCTGAGCCAGATTAAAATCTCCAATTCAGCAGTTCAGGRAACTCTGGATCAACAGTTCTAAATAAAATGGATTCTACTAATATCATGCAGCTTAAAATAGAAGAGGATTATCATATCCWGTAGAGGTGAAGGAGAATTTGTAACCAAAGCCTTGATCAGATAAATGTTTGGAAGGAAGACATTCTCTGAGTCAGTTTATAGGATTTGTCTGCCTGCTCAGGGCTGTGAGGCACCTGTGCCTTCAGTGCCTGTGAATCTCAGTGCAGTCTGAAATGGAAATGGTGATTTTGATCTGGAGGACAATGAGGGTTTCTTATTTGCAATCTGGACCCATATTTCAGTCGTCACAATAGTGTCACTTCAAGAGAGATATGGTTACAAAGTAATAAAGACTTGTCCCTGATAAATAAAAATTGGATATCAAATAACCAGAGTAATGTAAATGTGATGTGTATTGCAAGAGTTAATATTACTAATATTCACATTGCTGAGAGATGAGATATTTCAGGCAGCAGTTCTAGGAATATTTGTCACACATGGTTTTGAAATTCCGTCCGATAGCATAAATTTCAGAGAATTAATGCTGGAGAAAGATTTTGGGAAGCAACTAAAGGCTAATGCTCCAAATTTAAACCAAAGTCTCTACCAAATGAGGAGCAAGGTTAGTCCATTGCGGGGTGATATCCCTGGTATTAATATTTATCTGCAATTTCTTTTAAACATMTTGTGCTGATCAGGGAACACACCAGTGTTAAATCCGGCATTCAGGCAAAATAAACACTCCCACAAATGGAGGATTTTCTGTAATTTTATACCAACAATAYTCAATATCTCTTTGCTAAAAGTAGAACAGGATTTGTCTTCCTATGATCCATCCTTCCAGGTTTTGTCTGTCTGTTGTCCTTATCATTAGATGTTTTGCTTGGTTGAGTCTGTRGTGTGATATGGCCAGGTTAGTGCCTTCTCTGAATTCCTGCTGGAAATCAGCACTGTGTGTGCAGAGAATTGTGTTGATTAGCACAGAGGAGCAGCTCAGCAGGGAGARCAGCAGGGAGCTGATGATTCAGGTGACACAGAGAGCATCACCCAGTGAGCAGGGAATGCTTCCAAGAACAATTTTGCCTCTTGCTCTACTTTGTGCTTTTACAGCTTTTCTCTCTCTCCTAAAATAGATGGTCCCTTCCTGTGTCAATCCTTTTGCCTCTTCTCTGTCTTTTAGGAATGGGGTCTCTCTAGATCCTGCTCTTACCTGCTACACCAAGTCCTCTGTCAAATGAYTTTTCCCTGTCCTACCACCATGAACAACTCTAGCTGGTTTAAATAAATCAGTAATTGGTTAGATCTCTGACAGGAAATTGTCTGCTCTCTATCTTTTTACTTATAAACCTTGGTAAAACAATTGTGCTTGCACATCAGTCTGTGAAATGCTCTTACCAAGGATTTCAGTGTTAGCCCAAGTGTAATTGACTGGTGAGCCAGGAGAGCCCAAATTCCTGAAAGCAGCTCCTGGAAATCAAATGTCCTCACTCTGGGTGAGCCCTGGCCATCAATCTGTAGGGACTGACTGAAAATGGGGCAGGGCACACCCTCTTCTCCCACCTCCTAGGTCTGGGTCTTTGACTCTCCATGYACAAAATCCTTGTGAAGGGCAGAGATGTGGGGTCTTTCAGGGCTGCAGAGACCCTCCAGCACCTCAGGGACACCTCAGGGACAGCTCAGTGACAGCACTCCTGCTGTTCATGTGTCCCACTGGTGTCCCTGGGGTTGGTGTGCTCATGGCCAGCCCTGGTCACTCCCGTGTGCGTGGAACGGGCCATGGGAACATGTTTGGAGAGTCCGTGACCCATAAACACCAAACCAGCATCACAAAACACCACTCATCCTCGTGTACGTTTGGCAGAGCTGAGCTGATGCTTCTCATAGTGCAATCAAAATTCATAATGTTCTGTTAAAAAAGCAGCAAACCACTGACTTCTGACCTCAAAAAAAGACACAGKRCAATAGCTCCCCTTTAAYAGGACACCTGATTTTCTGGATGCARCAGCCACCAYAGACYACCTGCTCCAAATCACACATGGTTAAAAACCTTGCTTTATATAATCACCCAACTCTCTGCCTCCCAAAGCCTGCTCTCCCCAGCAGGCACCTCCTTTGCAAAGCACCAGCTTCTCATACTCAGCTCCACTGAGGAGTACCTTCCTCTCTTTCATTGAACCAAATCAAAGTCAACAAAAAAATGAGCAGAATCCAGAGAAGGGGATTCATTTTATGCYTTTTTCCATGTAGACAACACCTCCACTGCTTCTACCACATCAGCCTTTGAGCAGGCTTGGGGTAAGATACTGGTCCAATTACAGAGTCCACAAATCCATGCAAAGAACTCTTACAAATCCCAGGAAGCATCATAAAACCAGAGGGTGGAATCAGGGATAACCTTGCCAGGAAGTCAGGCCCTGTGATTTTCATGACAACAACACTTTCATGGTCTGTAGCCCAGTAGTTTGCCAGATCACAAATACTGTTGCAAGGAGAGCCAGRTTTAGGATTTTTGGTGCTAGACTTGTCCATGGGATACTGGGCTCTGTCCATGCATAATTAGTTCATAGAAAGGTGATGGAGTATGAACTCTGGCAATGAGACTTGGCCAACACTTTCACTCTGCCTCAGTTCTGTTCTTCTGCTCATGCTGTGCAGAAAGCGTGGATGAGTCCAGGTTTGGGGCTGAGCAAAAAGGATTGGGCAGATGGACTGGACAGATAGGATGGACTGCTTGAAACTCTCAGAGCTCTGCTTGAATTCTCACACTTTTGACTCATCAGATCAGCAAACACAGACATTTCAAACAAAATACTKACTATTGTTTCATCATCCCAAGGAAGAGTCTCTTTAGAGCCACTGAATACAAATAAGCCATTTTCTGAATGTGTTAATTCTCTCATGACTTTAACATGAAAAATATTTCTAAATTGCCATAATAGTTTGCTAATCAAACAGTATTATCTTCAAGATAACAATTTGCTGCATACTAGCAAGATTAGCTACTCCAAGCTATATTGGAGTATTAAAAATATATTGGATATTAAAAAATGTTGGACTTTTTTTTTTGCTAGTTTTCATATTGTCCCTCATTTTCTGACAACAACAAAGTTATTTGGCAAATTCTGACATTAMAAAAACAGGGAAAACATGAAAAGAAACTTGGTTTGTTTTTTTTTTCCTCCCAAGTGACCTCTTATTAAATCTTTGAAACCTGGAAAGCAGCTCRTGCTCTGAAAGGCAGAACCCTGTTAATCCTCCCCAAGGAGTTAGGCAAGGCAGCACAGGACACAACCTGGTGATATTAACTACAGAAATGATTGGACAGGCAACATTTCTGTGGAATAGAATCCCAGTTGACATTGCTGGTTTGAAATTAAACATAAGCAAGTTTTATCTTGTTTTAACAGAAAAAYTTTGGGCWCTTGRTGTRTCAGGTGCCTTTYAGGCACAGCTCATSCTGCCASAGCAGAGGGTTGTGTTGACAAAYTTACCAAGACCCCAGAAAATCCRGTTATKTCRGACTYAAAAATCAAGGGTTTRGTGCTAAACTCATGGCCCCCACAASCACAGAGGAAATACTGATTGTGGGATTTCTTTTTCTTTGCCATTTCCATTGCCAGTTTTTCTCTGCATGACAGAAATCTAATATTTCTCAGGGGGTCAAATCATTCTGGGACAAAGGCTGGACAAAATCACTCAATGCTATAAACTTTAACACCACCAAAAGAGTATTCTCTCTCCTAGACCAGCCAAACCTGCTGGAATTCAGCATCCATAATGCAGGGGTTCTGCTGGCATGTGGCAGTGAAGATGAGCCTGGGATTTCTGTGTCTCTTTCTGGTTTTCAGTGCAGGTAAGGACCAGGTTTGGTGCTGCCCAGGGAATAATCCAGGTGTCTCTTTCCCAGTTTCTCTCACAGCCCCATTCCCACATTTGGGGAAGGTCTGGTTCTCTCACCCTTTGCAGGCAGCACTGATGGAGCTCCAGAGCTGGTGACACTCAGCAGGACACACCCGGTGATGTCTGCTCCTGGATCCCATGCCAGGAATCTGGAATCAGAAAAGTTTATAAGGAAAGAGAGAGAAGGGTTACAAGAGCTCCTACCACCTAAAGTGTCAGTCCAAATTTAGCTCTGACTAATTGAGAGTTGTTAATACAGATGATTAACACTGAGGCATCATGATTTATAAACCCTGGATTATGCATTGTCTGCTGGGTATTTCTCCTTTATAAACAAATGTATAAWGGGGAGCTTGGATGGGCTGAGAAGCTGAAGCTTCATAGGAACATGGGAAATTAGAATTTTCTGGCACTGACYCCTTTGGAGAGCCCTCTGGATTATTGCACTCAGCTCTCCTCTGGTRGGATAGGAAACCTAAATCCCAAACACCTGTCTTCAACTTGTCCTGCAATCTCTAAATCACTTTTCTGCACCTCAGTTGTTCACTGAGTGAATCCCAGAGAGCCAGTCCAATCTCCTGAGCCCAGCTCCAGCCCATTCCCCTGCAGCACAGCCCTTGAGGACACTTCTCAAATGCATGACTGCCCTGAGTAGCAAGCATGCCTAGAGAAGGAAGATTTGTTCAGATTTGTCCTTATTTTACTCTCCACCTTGCAGCAAATGTTGCGTGCAAGCTTAGTGAAGATCCCTACAAAAATCTATTTTRTACTATTATATTTTTCTTTTGATTATTGAAGGGCAAACTCAACAGAGAGAAATGTATTTCAGTCTCTTTCTTCCCTTTTCAGCTTCGTGCACAAGAAAAGAAAATAAGAAAGAGAAGCAAGTGGCAGTGCTGGCTACTGCAGGTAAGAGACAGCACTTCAGGAGCCCGGGGGTTTTAATGGGATGGAAGGTGCTGGGTTGGGCACAGAGGGGGCAGCAGATGGGCCCTGCTCCTGCAGGGTCTGTGAGCCCCAGCCCACCCAAACCAGTCCCTGGCCAGGCTAACAACTGTCCCTCTCAAAACCTAATCATCTTTTACTCCTTTYTCTCCTTCACAGCTCTCCATTCCCTTTTATTTTTTTTCTTTCCTCTCTTCTATTCTGTGGACAAGAGCTGATTTCAGCCCTGGAGTGCAGCTCAGCTTCAAATTGGTTATAAATAATACTGATGTCATTGGAAAATTGCATTTYTCCTGAAATTCGATTTTGTTCTCATCTCAGCTTTCTGTGCTTCTTTTTCTGTCCTKCTCTGTTCTTCCTCTCTGTGTCATGCACACACACCTTCCTCCCTCACACAGACACTGCACTGCTCTGCTTCGGCGTGACTCTGTGGGAGGGAACCAAAAAGATACCTCTGAAAATTCTGACCTGGGAAAAACAAATAAGCAACATCAACAGAAAAAAACATGTTAAAATAAAAAGTGTGATTTAGCTACAACAAAATTAATCTGTTGCAGCAAGCAGTATAGCATCAATGTATCTGAAAAAAAAGAATAAATCTGTATTTTCATGTGGGTTTGGGAAAGGGGGAGCATTTCCTAGACACTTTCTCTGCCTTTTGTGACCTGCAGGGAGAGATCTGCTGCTCTGTTGGCAGCAAACACCCATCACCCAGCAGGAGAGGGCACCAGCACRCCAGGACTGGATGCAGCTGCTCAAGGGCATGGCCAAGGGCACAGCTGGCAGACCTGAATTTTGGCCCACCATTCCACTGTTTCTATATWTTTCTATATCTTGCTGTTTTCTGGACTTCTCTCTCTGTTCCTGGAATTGATTTTCTCATGAGGATCTTTTCGCTGTGCTCTGGTGCATAATCTGGTTTGGTTTTGGTTTTGCCATTCTGGCAGATTTCCAGCCCATCCAAGCAGGGGATGAACAGCTGTTTCCTTGTGCCCTCTTGTCCYCCTTTTCTTTGCAGAGCTGCCTGCGAAGTCCCTGGACCTGGCTGCTATTAACCTGACGGAGCTGGTGAACGGGATGCTGAGCACTGCGCTCAGAGGTGATGGGACACGGCTGGGCACTCACAGCCCTGCCATGCAGGGGGGAAAGCACTAAGGGTATTAGCAGGAGAAGCTGTAAACATGTGCTGTCTGCCTCCAAATTGCTTCTAGGAGCATGTTACCTTCATGTATTCATAATGCAGCTGGATTGTCTGCCCCAAAGAATTCAGAAATTAGAGTGGGTTTATATATAGACACAATGTAATTACTAATGGGATGCCTTTAGAAAGTACTTTATAATACTGTGTACGTCTTGATTAAAAGAAAAGCAAAATAAAAAGGAAGAAGCAATACAAATGATCCTTCCTTCAGTGGAAATGAGAGCAGATTGAGTATCAGGCAACTGTGTTACATCAGCACCTCAGGAATCCTTTAGACACTAAATGAGCAGAATCAAAACACACTGTTCTCACAATTTGTGCCAAGCCCTAATAACGTGGGCCTGTCTTTCTGCAGGTACCAAAAAATTCTTCTCTTTGCTGAGTGTCACCTCTTACAGCTCGTTTGCCTTCCACAAAGTGTCAGTCACCGTTTATAACAGTGAGTGTGGGTGTTTTGCTCGGCCCAGGAGCGCTTTCTCTCCCCCAGCCTGTGCAACAAGACACTGATTTTATCTCTGTCTCGCCCTCCAGTCTCCAACGCAAAAAATATTGACCCTGGCAAGTTCCCTATGCACTACTGCTACTGTTTGAACAATGTGACAAACGACTTRACAGGTGGGTACACTAAAGAGGATGGCAATTGCATGTGTTTATGCTGAATTATTTCCCCTGGAGGTGCAGGCTGTAGCCTGAATTCTGCAGGTTCCATCCTCTTGAGCAGCACCTTCACCCTGAGGTCAGCATTCATAACTCACCAGGAGTGGCTGCT
Source organism: Malurus melanocephalus (assembly GCF_030028575.1). Lineage (NCBI taxonomy): Eukaryota > Metazoa > Chordata > Aves > Passeriformes > Maluridae > Malurus > Malurus melanocephalus. The sequence goes on from NW_026623617.1 coordinate 692,026, forward strand.
CTGACTCCCTGACCTTGTCTCAGGTGGCTGCCCCCGGCCAGACTGGGATGGAGACATCAGTCAAGTGCCTGCATGGTTTGATGGGCAAAAGGCCTCCCTTTCCTATTTGGAATACAAATTGCAGCACAGGAGAGATCAGCAATGCATGATACATCCACCCTGGCCACCTCCTCTCCTGAGATAACCCAGAGGAGGTGAGCAAGGGCTTCTCTGCCCCAATGGACTCCAGTGACTTCAATGAGCCCAAGGGAAGCGAAAGGCAAGGACTGAAATCTTCAAAAAACTGCTGAATGGTCTACAAAATACTGCTGGGCAAACCCTTTCCCTTTAATCCTCATCCACAGCCCTGATCTCACAGTGTTTAACGTTTCAGGATGCATCTGAGGGATTTGATTCCATGACTGGTTAATGCAAAGCATCGAGGGTAACTCAGCAGCTGCAGAGCAGACTCCAAACCCTCTGTGCCACACAGGGTGACCCCACAGCRCCTTTCATGGCTTTCTCTGGACCCACACATCCCACCAGCCTTTATGGACAATGACCCAGKCTGCCTTGGAGAGCAGAAACTTTAATCTTTCTGCTGCAGTTCRGAATGTCTCAGTGACTGGAGCATTCTCCAAAGCAGTAAAAATTCAGGGCTTGGAACAGGGTTCATGTCCATCTCTCCTAAAGTGAGAGCCCTGACCCATTACTGCTGGGAAGCCCCACCACAACACCACCAGACAATTTTTGGGCTGACAACAGCATCATCTGGACCAGAGGAGTCCATCCAATGCCTCCTGGAAGGTTCTGCACACCAGACAAGCYATTACAACAGGCAAACCCTGCAGCCTTTAGATCTCCACCCAYATTTGAGCAGACTAAGTAGAACACTACTTTAAAATGTTCTCTTGAACAGATGAATTCCATTTAAGTTTCCTTTTAGACACGCTGATGAAATTTCGGGTATCATCTTTGAAATATATTTCTGCAGAGTATTGTGGCTTCTTATTGTGGCTTCCACTCCTCTCATACAAAATCTTTTTGAACATAAACATATTTTACRCTTTGTCATGTATAAGCATATATTCTAAATATCATCAGATATAAAMGTGAATTTTTGACTGACATAGATGATAGGATATGTGTTTTCAATAATAAACTTTCTCTGTTTGTTGTCTAGATTTTACRGCTCTACTTGTTGATATCATTGGGAACTCCACCAGTTACCTCACAGAAATTTTCAAATCCACTTCCATCCTCTCAGGTTTGCATTTCCTTTGGACATTTATCATTGTCTTATYTATCTCATTTACTCCTGGTATGAAAACAAGCATAAAAATGTGGCCAAAAGCTTGTAGCTCTCGCTTAACAGCGTTTTTCTTACAATACGTGGAACAAGATACATATATAATGTGTATGTGTGTAACATAGAGATATGCATGTTGTTTCAATATTTTATTAATAATTACTAAAAAATGTGAGTTTGAGAATTATTATTAAATACTGATATTTTGGCCAATCCTGATGTTATCTGGAGAAATTTTTCCATATAAAAATAATTGTAATTTAGAATTTTAATTAGAAATCAAATTCTCCCATGAAAATATTAACATTTGGATTTGATGATAGTTTGAGGTTTTTGTCAAAAATCAAAAGAAAAATATCTGGTCAGCTGCCATAGAGACATACTGGGTTTTTTTTGTCTGTATTTTTAACTGTTTAAGATAACACCATAGAAGGAAAACTGGTAACAATGATCTCTTTATGGTTTTTTTTTTTTTTTTTTTTTTTTGCCTTTCAGTGCGTCAGAGCAATGATTCTGATTGTATCTACATCTGTGTCATGGCAGGGCAGACAGGTAAAAGTTAAAATCATTACACCCAAAAATATTTCCCTGGTTTCCTTCAGTGGCGATTTTTACTAGAAACAAGCCTTTCTTGGTATTTGTAAACATTTCTATCTACAGGGAAAAATATGTCTGATTTTTTGGAACTACTAGAAAARTCTCCTGTTATTAATTACACATTTTCCAGTAACACATCATCTGACCTGGGTAAGTACCACCAGGGGAATAAAAGGAAAGAGCAACAGTAATGAAAATCATGCCCAGGTAGCACTTGCAATGAATACTCCATTGCCAYAGAGTATAAAGAGTTTAAATATTATTAATTTTTTATTCTTGCTGATATATTTACATATTATTACACGTATTTATTATAGTTAGCATAATATTTTATATTATTAAAAGTTTAATACAATAACTACATCATAAATGCAAATAAATTTTACAGAGTTTTAAATTATTTGTTAAAAGGTCTTCTAATGGAGGGACCAACAAAGCCTGCTGGGATGAGAGTTTTTACAGAATTCTTCACTTGGCTGGGTGTGTTCCATAGCTCTCAGCACAAATTGGGGGCAATTTTACCTTTACATGAGTTACCTTCAGAGAGGAGTTGGATACATTCAGTCAGTGCCCTGTGTGGTTCCTCTGCCCAAAATTGCTTTGCCAGGTTGAGTTGCACTTCAGATGCTCRCCTCTCACTGCTGCCCATCACTATCTCTCATTTTCAATGATTGATTAAAGCAGGCAGAAATCAGTTGTGTGTGCTGAAAGCTGTGGGATGTTTCTCTCCCCTTAAAAATTAAAAGAAACCATATTACACTGGCGAAAATCTCCTTTAATTAAAAAAGACAACAGCTGTTCCTATGGTAACAGAACCTGATTTMTTTCCTTCTTCTTAATGAGTGCTCTAACCCTGTCTTCTCATACCCAAAAGATCTAGATTCGATTTTCTCCAGTTTTGTGAAATTACAGGAAGACCAAAACAAGACACTGGATTCATCAGCAGAACATGTGTGGACATTTAAATGTGAGCACATATTGTCAGACCTAAATTTGTGTTCCYCCTGATTAATGTCTTGACAAGTGATCGGGTATGTTTGCTGCACGGGTAACTGTGATCTTAACCACARATAAAGGGTAGCATAAAAGTTTCTCTGAAACAGCAGAAGATGAGGTCAGTAACGCATTGAAGAGCTGGAGGATATAAAAATTATTGTGAAAACTGATTTTATCAGAAAAAATAAATTTTCTAAAGAAGCAGAGAAGAGAAAAACTCGTTGGTTTTAAACCAAAAAATAAGATTGTTTGAACTATTTCCTCTAATTTTCTATGGGGTTTTTTTTCTGTATTCTTCATCTGTTTCTTTATATGACATTCAGTTGTACTTGAGCATTTCATAAGCATTAGTACATTTAACTTTGCCACGGGGCTACAAGATAGAAAACTGCTGCTCTGCCCCATTTTGGAAGCTAAAAAGCAAGGCTTTGTGTCTGCTCACTCACAGCAGAAATCAATAGAAATTCTGACCTTGACTTCTACCTCCTTCTGCATCTCTCTYCTACAAAATGTCTGCATTTTCCATAGTCACTCTGCTGTCGTTTATAAACTTTTTTTTTATTTCCTTAACCACATGCCAACCTTTGTTATCTCTTCTAGCCACGAGTGTCAGTTCTCAAACTGCAATATCTGCCCTCCAGTGCCTGCCTGCTCACCTTCAAACAGACAGGAGATTTCTCTCTTTCCTCTGCAGTGAAGCARTTTAGGAAACGAAACATAAATTATGGGAAAGAAGAAACAAAACCCTGCAGGAACATTTCAGTTTCCTTTTTTGTTTATGAAAACTCACACATTAAAAAATTCAGTTAAAATTCCACAAGTTATTCACTTCTCAGCTAACATTTCACAAGTTATTTTCACTCCCTGTGTTTCCATGTTTAAAATGAAATGGAGAAGTGGCCACTCAAGTGCCAGAGAAGCACTCAAGGAGTAGATGGGGTTTTCAGGGTATATTTTAGATATTATTGTCCCCCAGAGTGTTGCACTCGCTGCTGCCATGGGGCACCAGCTCCCCCATATGCTGCTGCCCTCTCTATGTCTCTCCTGCTTCTCCAGCTACCAGGATCCCCCTCGGCCAGAAAGGAGRGGAAATTCCCCCCACGAAGGTCCCACCGTGGCCAAAGACAGTTGGAGCCAAAGGATCGTGGTTCCCATCACTCCCCGTGGATGCTCCCAGACCCCAAAGCGTGGCCGGAGCCCCTGTGAGCCCTGGGGGCAGCTCGGCCCCATTGCCGACCCCACAGCCCGGCCCCGGTGAGTACAGAATGGGGCACTGGAACTGCTCTACCCCACTGCTCTGGGGTTTGGCCAGGTGTCTCTGAGCTGGAGGTTGGAGGGCCCTTCAGGGAGACCCACTCGGGGTTGCCACTGAATTCATCACTTTATTGCAGAAATGTTAAAATCAGCAACAGGCTCCATCTGATCCCTTAGGGAAAACTCGGTCTTGCCTCTCACAGACACTTCTGCAGGGTGTGTGAGGGTTCTTCCCTCACACTTTGCTCTGAATTTGGTGAGCAGACTTGGAAAAGAAAACTAGAGCTGCTTGGTGTCCCCTAAACGAGCCTTCTTGAAATCCTGCCATTCCCTTGTCCACAGGCTTTTCAAGATCTAGTGAGGGACAGCTTTTGTCCTTCCTATTTCATCCTGGYATTTTTATATGCCACTGGCAGTTCTGGGTGAGGGACTCTGGCTGTTGAGCTGTCTCATACACAGCAATTCTTCTCAGCAGACAGMTAAATAATCAATATGAGTGGCAGGAAGCATGTATCTCTGTTCCCACAGCCGACCTGTCCATGTTTTGGATGCAGACAGTGTCTCCACAAGGAGCCAGCAAAGTGATGCAAACAGAGCCAGGTAAGACTGATCTGAGATAGCAACAAAATGTGTCAGTTGGCACATTTATCAAATAGAAAGTAATATCTAGAAACAGATGACTGACAATGCATTTATACATCACTGTCCATGTAAGTGTTTATCTTTGAACTGTGAGTTCAGGGTTAGTTTTTTATTCTTTTTTTTGTTGTTGCTTTCCAATCAAACCTTCCTTTTTGTTTTAAGGTGTCAAAGCAAGTTATATTCTTTCCTCTCCCCTTAGATTTGCCTTCCTCAGTGCTGTCTATGCCACCTTCCTACAGACCTGGTGTGACATTGAAATTTTACTCAGCTACCAGTAAGTAAATGCACTTCATGCAGCAAAAATAGCAGTATATTGGAAAGTAATGCAAAATAGAAACTTTCCCATGCAGAAACAACATACATTGTTAATTTGCTTGRGGTATTTTATGTATGCAAACCACCCAGAATGTCCAAGGGACTGCTTCATATTTGTTTGTGAATTGTACACAATGCACATTCGAAACATAGTTCACACACACCATGGTGATAGAATTAACATAGTTACTCTGTGAATTAATTTTAGCATTGATTGATTATTGGAGAATTCATTCTTTAAAATAATTACAAAAGATAATATCATTATTTAAATCTCCTCATTGGTATGAATAAAATTAAGAAACCAGCTCATACCACATAAAACCTCTAGAATTGTTCTAAATTTACAATACTGCAAACTACTTCTTCAACTAAAGGACCACCATCAACCAGATTTTCGTAAAAGCTCAGTTTTCAGTTGCTTGTGTTTCTGTGTGGTGGCTGTCTAAGAGAAGCATAAATGCTGCATAGTGCAGATATATATCAGACTAAACAGTGTTCTTCAATATCCTTTGGGCTTGATATTATAGATAAAACCAGAAGAGTTCAAGGAACATAAATGTTAGGCAAATATTTTTAAAACTCTGTTTTAACATCAAGGAAATAAAATTTAAAAAAAAAAATGACAGTATGAATGAGCAAATAAATCCTGTGAATTCTGAAGGATCGTAGGTGAGGAGAGCATAAAGGGAAGATGATTGCATGGTTTGTGATGGAGTAGTAAAAAATGTGGAAAAAATATAGTTTATCACTCTGGTATGGGCAAAGGATATTGTGGATCTTTGATGTGGATTCCTAATAAATCTGACAAAGAGAAGGCTGCTGCTGATAGTCAGCCTGCTGAAACAGGAGACATCAGAGACATCAGGGGAAACTCAGCATCACCAGCAGGTTTTGCACAAGGGGAAACTGCAGCCTCGTGGTCCTTCTCTGCTGGTGGAGCTGACCCAGAGCACTGGGGACTGCACTTCTCTGGTTCCACATGGTCAACCCTTGGGCCTTCATTTTGGGATTACTTGGAGCCTCAAAATCCAAGTTTTCATCTGGATT
>NW_026623617.1:698483-700898 GCF_030028575.1 Malurus melanocephalus
CTGATTTTTTTTTTTTTTTTTTTTTTTTTTTTTTTTTTTTTTTTTTTTTTTTTGGCTTTTTAATTTTTTTTTTTTTTTTACCCATGCTATTAGAAAAGAAAGTATTGGAGAGTGTATTACTGAGTGATGCACCTGTTCTCAGAATTAAATAGCATTTTAAGAGTTAAAAAGATGACCRTGAAAACCAAGGTTTGATAACATCATTGAGTGATCATACAAATACAACTCCTGCAGAAAGGCAGTGTCAAGGAAGAGGGGGAGGAAGCTGTGGCTTGGGAGCTTTGCAGTAAAAAAGTATCAACTGAGACACATTTCTAAGGAAAGGGCTCACTGGGGCTGAGCCAAGGAACAGTTCTTGATGCAAGACTTCCCAAACCATAGAAAAAGTGGAAGCCAAAAAAAAATTAGTTTTCATGGTCRTCTTTTTAACTCTTATAATGCTRCTTAATTCTGAAATCAGATATATTTTTCCCTCATTTTGCCTCTGGTTGAAGAGCTCCAAATGCCAGAATCTTTCTCTGGTGTACAACACTATAGACCCTGGAGAACCTAGAACAGGGAACAGCCCATTTGGAAAAGGCTGGGAACTGTGWATTTCAAAGAGATGGGTGAATTTGAGTCACCAAACGCCTCTCTGTGAGAAACCATGGTGGCAGAGGCTGTCCTGASTCTAACAATCATGCATTTGGGGAAATAAATCCAGCAGTGGGATCACAGTGTAAGGCAGGCCATCCTCAATGTTCTGAGGGCTGAGGCATTATTCCAGTAACTCATTTCTAAAATCTCAAAAGTGGGTGCCAAYTAATAAACCATGTAAATGTGGATGYCAGARCATGCAGGGAGGGATATTTTAAGTCTGGATCATTCACAGTAACCATAACATTGTTTTTCCCTGGCAGCAAAATTTAATCTCAGTGTCACAGGGATATAATATTGCGTTAATAAAAGAACTGTCTGTTTACTGCAAGAGTTGGTCACTTCACTGTCCCTGACAATAATGTGGCAATTTCAAACAGAAAGGAGAAAAGCTCTGTTCAGGAGCTGTGGTTCCTGCTTTTTCTGGTCTCCTGACTAACTCAATTTCTTAGGAAAGAGTATKCTTAGAAAAGGAAGTTCTGAAATAAATTCCTACTTTTAATTACATGTATGAACTTATATACTGAATACAAAAAATACATTTCACAGTAGAAATTTATAACAGAAGAGGTATAAAACATTAGTATGAATGGGTGAAAATTTAAATTTCAATGATAATATGTGAATATACTATGCAATTAAAAAATTAAATAGAAAACTAATTGAAAAATAATTTCTGCATTAAACAAATATAGTATTATGCAAATATAGTGTTATTTAAATTTAAGTGATTGTCAAGAATGAAAACCAAATCAATTTCTTTAGCTTTCAGCTTTTTTGTTTGACTTCTTTTTCCCACATAGATGACTTCAAATTGAARCTGCCCTAATTCAGTCTGAATCTAGATAAAACTCCATTTCTGCTGGCAAAACATGTAGCTTGAGTAAAGTATTTAACACGTGGCTGGCAGGACAGGAGTACCCACTTCAGCAGAGGCTGTAATTTGTAGAAGGGTGGCCTTCAGCAAGTTTTAATTATTCATCAACTTTTTTATTGTTCATCAACTTTAACATTACTTTTCAGGGACAACTTATATGAAAACCTCATYGCCCCATGCTCTGATGTTTGGTTATTAACTTGAAGTGTGTTTACTTAAGCAAGGAATCATTAATTTTTAATTGATACCAGGTAGGAAAATACCAAGRTGTGTTGAATGCAATTAAGTGGACAGAGCTTAATGACATTTATGTGAAGCTGCTGAGGTAAAGAGAAATGGGGCTCCCTCTTGCCCATCTCTGACTAATTACACCAGATATTTGTGCAGAGCCTTTGACACACAGCTGGTTTCCAGAGGAGCCTGTGAGTCTGGGAGCTGCCAGTGTCTGTCCCTTGCTCCTCACACACTCCTGCTACCTTGGGCAAGTGCTGCCAGAAAAGAAATAGTTTCATAGCAATCTCTTTCAGGCTGGCAGAGAGAGCCTTGATTTTCTTCCTGCCCAAGAATGCCATTTTATATTAAACTTCTTGTCAGCACTAGATGACTCAAGCTTATTTCAACAGAACTTCATTAGTCCAAATTTAACCTTCATAACCTCTGCTATCACATAACATAGCATTGCCCAGAGCTATAAAGTGTGTGAGACATGTGAACCTGGAAATGCAATTACACTGTCTAAGGGGATTAGACTCAGCAGGTAAGGCAGTTTATCCACACACGGCCAAAGGCTGCTGTGAGTTACAAAAATGGAAAAAAAATAGGGGACAAACACACCACAGCTGCCCTCACTTTGCTCTTCCTCTCTTTTTCCTTTCCTTTCCTTTCCTTTCCTTTCCTTTCCT
>NW_026623617.1:701008-713032 GCF_030028575.1 Malurus melanocephalus
TCCTTTCCTTTCCTTTCCTTTCCTTTCCTTTCCTTTCCTTTCCTTTCCTTTCCTTTCCTTTCCTTTCCTTTCCTTTCCTTTCCTTTCCTTTCTCCATTCAGAGCCTGAGGATGATGGCATTTTCAGGGGTATCCTTATTTTTTGGAGTAGGAAAGACATTTGGAGCTCATAGACCAGACAAGGTATAGTAAGAGATTTAGTGGGACAAGTCAGAAATGTGTTTTTTCCCCAGGGTGCCCACAAGCAATGTTCAGAGACCCCCGTGTGACCTCTCCTCCTGTCACTCTCATGGTGCAGAAGATCAGTCCCTGTGTGATGGAGCTCTGTMGGTTCTTTCAGCTGTGCCTCTGTGTCGGTCAGAGAAGATATTCCAGAAAGGAAGCCATGAGGTAAAACCGGGCACTARCTTTTCTTTCTCTGTCTGCTTGAACTACTCTTTCAGACTTTTTCCCCAGCTGACAATTTTCAATCACCAGTGATTATTTTTGAGGGTTCCTGGCCACCAGTTGAGACCCAAATGTGTCCCAGTGCTCTCCTCAGTACCTGATCTGCCCTCAATATTGTAGCTAAGTGAAAAAAGCCCGGATGCATTTTCTCAAATATCTAATGACACCATTGAGGTGGGAATCGAGCTTTTTATTTCCATATTCAGTAACAGGAGCAGGATAAGCTGTGCTTATCACCGAATCAGAGACTGAATAGAGTTGGAAGGGATCTAAAGACCATTTAGACCCAACTCTGCTGCCATGGGCAGGGACTCCTTCCCCTACAACAGGTTGTTCAAAACTCCATCCCAGATGACCTTGGACACTGCCAGGGTTGGGGCATCCACTCTGTGCAGCCTGTGCCAGGGCCTCACCACCCTCACAGGGAAGAATTTCTTCCTAATATTCAATTTAAACCTGCCTTCATTCACTCTGAAGCCTTTCCTCCTTGTCCTGTCACTACATGGCCTTGTCCAAAGTCCCTCTCCTCATGAAAGACAAGACTCTTATCTCTAACTACATCTCCTATCTAACTGCATCTTCAGGTACTGTGTTGAGTACTATTCCTGGTTTGTGAAAAATGCAAGTTATGTCTGTGAAAGAGTCAAAAGAGTGGCTTATTCCCACAGTAAGTACACTTTAAATTTGTATCTCTATATCTCTACATACCTTATTATGAAGATATAACAGATTTTTATATATCCATAGAATATTTGCTGTCTTTCATCAGATAGCTATTTTATCCAGCAAATTAAGGATTTTTTTTTAAGAAAGTGTTATTTGATCTTCATATATGTTTTAGTATTTTCTCATGAAGCCTCTTCTAACTAAAATTTTCTTGTGTTCTTCCAGCATTAAAGCAAAAATGCCTTAAAAACATCTGTACATCAGTTTAGAGCACTGAGAAATTTTACTGCGAGTTGGAAGACTGGTGGCAGTTTTAGTTGTCTTTTTGATTTCTCAATGTAAAAATCAGAAAGCAACATGTAATTTGCAAATATTTGAAATAAGACAAGCTATTAACCACATGTTAACTTAGAAATATCTCTTCCTCCAAGGCATTGTAAAAATAATGTGTAAAAACAGAAATATTTTATACAGGTGATGTAACTGCAATAAAAGCATTGAAAGGCTTTTAAAAAATCTTATTTTATAAAGGATGTCTACATGGTTGGYTAGTGAATGCAAATAGTTTCTATTAGTTTTATCGACATTTAAGACATAGTAATCAAAATGAAGAAATGCACAGTAGCTTAAAAGCAAACTGAAACACTGAAGAGAAGGACTCTCTGGTGTTAAACACATGCAAATTATCTTCTAAATCAAGAGCTTCCATTGCTTCAGCAATGCAAGTAATGCAGAGGGTCAGCCCAGGAAGTGACCACACCTCTCGTGCTTTGAGATTTACTTGTGTGAGTTCACCAGGATTAACAGAAACATGGAATTATAGAATGGTTTGGGTTGGAAGGAACCTTAAAGATCATCTSCTTCCAACACCACCASATCAGGTTGCTCAGGGCCCCWTCCAACCTGGMTTTCATGTCCTTTGTATGCAATTCCAGTGAGCTAAAAAAAATTCTAAAAAATGAAAGAATATCCAAATCATTGCATGATCCCATGTTCTGCTATGCTGCAGCAATATCTTCCCAGYGTACATTAATGTTGTTTTTAAATAAGTTTATTTTCTCTACCGCTGCTGCACATTGATGTTTCACTGAAGAAAGATGTGTTCAAAGGAAAAGCCAAGGAGAAAAGTGGCACCATAAGCACTGCTGACCCCAGGGAGATGTGGGATGTGCAGTTCTTTTCTAAAATACATTTCACTGTTGTGCTCAAYAGCATGAGAGCACTTCTGTCCTGTCGGAGAGCAGGATAGGTTGGAGTAGCAGYAATCACAGCTGACAATGGAATGAGTAGGAATGTGGGTGCAGTGAGCTGGGAATGGTAACATGGCCGTGGTTTTGCAATGCTTGGGAGATCTCACTCTGTCCCAGCAGCTTTCTCAGCCTCTCCTCTCGTCACTGGGCACTGCTGGACAGAGAATGGCCCTGTCCCCTTTATACCCTCCCCTCAGGGTTGCACAGGCAGTGAGGATCCCCCTGAGGCTCCTCTAGTGCAGAGTCCCAGCTCTCATCCCCTCCTYRTGGTTYYAGTCCYTTCATCATCTCTGCACCCCTTCTTTGAACTCTCTCAAGATTTTCCTTGTCTGTCTTRCCCTGAGGAGCCCAGAAYTGGGCACAGCCCCGCAGGTGAGGCCTCAGCAGTGCAGAACAGAGGGTCAATGTCCCCTCCCTCCATCTGCAGGCAGAACTTTGCCAAATGCAGCTGAGGACATCCTGAGCCTTCTCTGCTGCAAGGGCATACTCCTCAGCCAAGTTCAACCCTGTGTCCAGCAGGACCCAGGTCCTTTCCAGCTCCTTTGTGGAGGAGGCTGCACCTCTTCAGGTGCAAGACTTTATACTTGTTGAACTTGATGAAGTTCCTGTTGGCCCATTTCTTCAGCCTGTTGAGGTCCTTCTGATGGCAGCACGAGCCTTTGAAATGTCAGCCACTCATCCCAGGTCAGTGTCACCAGCTGAGGGTCCATCCTGCCCCATCAGATCATTAATGGAGATGCCAAGCAGGGCTGGAGCCAGCACTGAGTGCTGGAATGCACCAGCAGTCACTGGCTCCCAAACAGACTTTGTGTCTCTGGCCACCACCCTCTGGGCCCCACTGGTCCATTTTCACCCCACCCCTCCAAGCACACCCAGCACAGATATCAACAGCTCCTCTGTGAGGATCTCACAGGTGACCGTGTCAAAGGCCTTCCCAAAAACCATGTAGGTCACAGAGTCAAAGAGCCTTTTGCTCACGTAAGTATTTTTACAATTGCCAATTGTCAGATTCCTCACTCCTCCATGCTACAGTTGAGTGGACACTTTGCCTTTGTTGATGGACTCTTTGAAGGGTAGCTGTGTCTGTTCCCAGCAGAMAGCACACCTTCCCCGTGAGGAGAAGCCTTCCCAAAGCTCACTGAATCAACCTTCTCCTGGATTTCACTCAGCCTTGGATCGGAGCCACCGTGGAGAGATGAGAGAAGACTTCCCAGCCCTGAGGAATGCCAGTGTTTAAAGCTGTGTAAATTCTCACTTGTCTTTCATCACTGAACACTACCTCTTGCTAAGCTATTAAAGCCATATTCACAAGCCCCAGAGATTTTGTGGGTGATTAATAACAATGGGATGACTGTTACTTAATTACAGCYCTGAGTATTAGGGAAAGTTATTATATGGTGAATGCACCTGCAGAACAGACTCCTCAGTATGGATCCTTTACATGGCTGGAGCCATCTTACCAGATACACTAAGGGCATAATGACTCTAAGGAATCTCGTGGAAGAATTAATTAATAAATGCTGAAGWGGGTTTGATAAAGGAAGTGATCACATGGGTGAGGTTTATATCCAAGTGGGTATAAATAACTTAGTACTGACTTTGCTGAAAYCCATTTGTCCTCCATCCAACTGCTTTCGGATAATATCCCTCAAGGTAAGCCTTTCTGGATGTWCTCTATATTAAGGGAAGCAGGAGGAAAATATTGTAGAATAAGCTATTTGTGACTTTGGAGTTACAGATAAAAGTGTAGGTAAGAGATTTGGGAAAATAGACTATAAATATTTAAAGCTGTTAGATTTAGAAACTCACTTCCTGATGAAATATTTTCTGATAGAAAATACAAGATACACTGATAGATATTATACAAGATTTTCTGATAGAAATGAATTCAGTATTTGAGCTCAGAAAAGCAGATAAAGTAGGAACATATTTGAAAGCATATATATACATATATATATATGTATATTTATGTATGTTCATTTATTTGGGTATAAAAAGCTCTATGCCTCAATTACTTGGAAAATCATTCTAAATTTAAAGTARTCTGTGACTTCAGTTAAAAACTAATCTATCACCTTCTCTTTAATGAATACTAGTGCAGCAATTTTAGATACAGAGGAATTTTTTACACGCATTTCTCAAAGATCTCCAAACAACATAATGTTTCTCCTCAGGAAAACTTATGATTAGATCAGCCTCAACACAGATTAGAATAAATGTTTGACTACACATTTTTGTGATAGGAAACAAATATAATGGATTGCAGACAAGCTGGATTCCATAGACACAATCTCAGAAAAATTTTTTATTTACACAGTGTTTCACATTTTAACATAAGAATTGTTTGAACATCCTGTTAGATCAAGGAAGATGTGAAAACTGTTTACAAAACAAAAAACTACAAGTGCATCATTTTTTTGCCAAATGACACTCTCACAGAGTCTGTTGACTCACTTAAAGCAATATCAAAATAAATCTTGTTGGTCAGACTTACAGAGGACATGGGTAAAATAAGGATATATAAGGCTAATTATTCCTGTAATATGTGCATTTACTATAAGGGTAAAAATTGAATTGTATCAAGCAGAAATATATCCAGGCTACAAAGGAATGATTTCCTAAAATGAGGTCTYCCCACTCCCTGACTCAAGCAATAACATTCTGTCTAATATTTTATTTAATTTACTCACCAGGCACACCAGTCTGCTTTGTGACTTTTTTCTTGTCTTTGGATTAAACAAAAAATGATTGTATTTCTGCTGGTGTCTATGTCCATGGTGGTGTACAGTGGTAAGTGGCAACATATTTTTATGATTATTTGACATTATGCCAAAATACTGGTTTTTATGTATGTGCATTTGGAAACAATCCCTTGGAAACACACCTTATCTCCCCTCAAATTTCGGTTTTTGACACCCAAATGCACTCAAAGAAGTTTATTTTTTAAGCACTTATAAAATATTTTGTAGTGAAGCAAAAGAACACATGTAGTGGGGTTAAAAATAACAAAAAAATTGCAATTTCTGCTTGCCAGCATTTTGTCATTATTTAAGCAATTTAGACTCCAAAAGTTATCTTTCACGTAAAGAGATACTATTCTTTGAATACCTTTGCATTGTCTTAATTCTCCAAACCATTCTGTGCATCCTGAAATGTAACCCCTGTTCAGCTAAAGCTCCTCTTTTGAATTTTACTATGAATAAGGTTTTTTTTTCTTCATATAACTCCTCAGATTTTATTGTCATGAGTGAATGAACTTCCCAGAGTCAGGGATGGCCGAGCACCTCAAATTTCCGCAGTCTCTGCACTGTACTGGAATTTAGTAAAGGTTGTGATGTGCAAGGGAAGAGAAGAACTCTTACAATGTCTACTGCCATTTCTGGTCAATCCATGGGGATATTATATAAAGGAAAGAGAAAACTCAGCACCTCAGCACAGACAAACTCTGCACTGACCTACATCAACTTCACCATCTGCCTCTCTTCTAAGGGGTTGCATGCATTGGAATTCAGAAAAGAAACAGGTCTAAGACAAAACACATGGGCTAAAATGATGAAGCTGAACCTTAAAACTCYTACTATATAGAGCAAAATCAGGAAGGATATTCACATTTCCCACTGCAGTGATAGCAAATGCCAGAATACCAGCACTGTTTATTTCTTCTTAAAAAAGAAAAAAAAGAAAAAAAGAATATTTTTAATGTTGATAGTGCACTCAAAAATATCTGGACACTCATACATTTTTCTGACATAACATTTGAAGGAGAATTCCCCAAAACCTTAAAAGGCTGTGCAGCAGTGTTTAGATTCTTTCCCCCTAGCTAAGTACAATCAGAGCATGTAGATTTAAGGTGTTACCACATTTAGGTTTGGAGAGGATTATTTCTCTCTATTTGTGTGGGATCAATGCTGCTGATCTCTRCTTTGAGTCTGAAGCAAATATCTGTGTGTGAAATAGCATCTTTGAGAGGAATTARTGTGATTTACCTTGAATAAATCAAATAGTTTGGGTTTGCTTCACCCTGACTTTTCCTGGCCTAGTCCAGGTTTCTGCTTCCCAGGGATTACAATGAGTGCATCCATGCYCTGTGTTACATTTTAGTGAGCCATGACTGAAAAATAACACTGCAGGTGCACTGATCTTTGTTGATGGGCTTTTTTTAGGCAAGATTTCAGAAAACTCTTGTCAGGTAGGAAAATCACTGATGCAGTCCAGAAACAATTTTATATGTAATAAAATTTTATAAACAATTTTATATGTAACTGAACTTAAAGAAATTCCATGGATAAAATATACAGCAGGAAAGCCCAAGCACAGATGTGTCACACAAGTCTCCATAGAGTATGTGCCGAGCTTTTTAGCAGGTCTTAGAGAGGTAAGAGAGTTTGACATCCCCAGGGTCTTCTGAAATTTCAAGGATTGATTTTGGTAATTAAATCTTTCAGTGGCTCTACAATGATTGCCATAGGACCAGTAGCTCCAAATGCACAACACCAAAAGAGGGAAAGACAATAATTACTCCAGAAAGAATTTTCTCTTTGTTCCCCCCACCCCTAAATCAAACAAAAGTAAGCAATCTTGTTAGCAAACATTGGTTCATTGATCTTGACTAGGTGACAATTAGAAATATTGTTCTTGGTAATGAGAGGATTAGAAGAGCCAGTGGTTTACCAAACTGCTGACCCTGAGCAGAGATTCCTCTCCAGGGGAACTTCAATCATTTATGAGTTAATTGGGTGTACACAGTTCAGTCTGCTGAGAGGAACTAAGTGCAAGGATACTGGACAAATCCCAGTTTCCAGTAACCCTGGAATCTGGTTTTATCAATTTTCTCCTCTGATGCATTTCAATTCAAGGGACTTTCCTGTTTTTCAAACATTTTGCTGAAAGGACCAAATGAGTAATGGCTGTTCMTCACCAGACACTTGGTTTGAGCTGTGGTGTTTTGCAGTGTGTCAAACCTGCCTCTGGTTGCACTTGATGTGCTCAGGGGATGTTTGTCATTGCAGAGGAAATACAGGCTTTAAGCCACAAAATAAGGGWTAGCTTTTCTTTAGCATGCACGTGCACAAATAGAGCATTCAGTTGTGGTATTCTGCAATTATTTGTCCAAAGCTGAATTCCTCATGGCCATGAAGCTTTCAACAGACTTGTTCCAGTTCTATGAAAAGGCCAGTTTTGTTGGGAGACCTTTTCAGGTTTGTGGAAAGCGATTTGCTCCCCTTAGCTCTGCTGCAGTGAAGGAGACTTCTGATGGGCTGCTTTTTATCTAAAAGCTTCTGGCTGTGACCAAGAATTTCAGGAAAAACAATGACATAAGARGAAGCATCTCTTCCTGCCTCACTCAATCTCCTATTCATGTCTGCAACTGAACTTGAGACATTTATTGCTGGGGGCATATGACTGTTACCATCAAAATTTTGTTCACACCACAAAGTTGTGGACATCCTGAGAAAGCACTTACAGATGATATAAAAAAAACCCAAATCCTATTTTTCCTAATCCTTTGCTAAACATAGAATTAAGCCATATATCTAAACCCCCCACAACTCTGCTTTACTCTTTTACACCCATATTGATTGCAGGAAAATGTAACAGATGAGCAAGACAACTGTCAGCTCTTTCCCAGAATCTTTTATAGAGAAAAAGGACAGCTTTCCTAATGCCAGTTATTCTGAGACATAACTTATATCATGAATTTAACACTATGGGCCTTTTCAGTTTTCAATTTTTAGATTCTTGAGACAGTAAATATCCTTTAATTTCTACATTTTTTTTAAAGCCAAGGTTAAATAAATCCAAAGCAACACTGTCTTCTGAAATCCCACAGAGGAAAAGAACAGGTTAAAAAACARGAAGAGAGAGAACGAATATTACATTTCACTCTAACTCAGGGCTTGGCAAACAAAAAAAAATGAGAGTGTTGAAAATACACCAAATCTACCACAGCTTCTTCAAAACAAAAAAGAGACAATCAACTTAAAATATAAAAAGTTATAGAAAKAGGGACAAAGAGGTAATAAGGCAATAACCAAGATGGACTCAGAAAAACAAAATCACTTCAAATAACTCTGCTTCAAATTATAGCACAGARTTACAGAGTATTCGGGACATAGTCAAGCACTAAAACAATTTTATATCATTCTAATGATTTATCCCAGTAAGGGCTACTGTTCAGGTGAGCACAGGAAGACAAGGGTTAGCATATCCTCAGCAGCAACATCTGTTTAATAGAGACTGGTTTTTGAGCTGAAGTAGATGTGACTTACCAGTACACACCAGTACACACCAGTACACACCAGTACACACCAGTACACACCAGTACACACCAGCACACTTCCGGGCTTCCCAAGGTGTTAGTGAGCTGATCAAGTGCTTCATGGCTTTGATAAATCAGCCTACCAGTGTAGGAAGATGTTCAAAAGGCCTGCAGTGTATGTGTCATAATGAAATATATGTTGCCGGTTTACTGTGATTTTTTGGGCTTTGTTTTTTCATTGTTTTTTTTATTTTTTACTTTAAAATCTTTTTCTTCTCAAATTTATTTGCTGAGGTAGGTGGCCAAGAACTGGAGCCGCCAGCATTCCTGCCAGAGCTGCTTAACACACCTGAAAGAATCTTGAGTAAGAAAGGTTTAAGCTTTTCTTTSTGCAATATTGCATGGCAGTGGGGAATCCCTTCTACCCCAGAAGCATCGCAGGGCAGTGTGATCAAATAGAGAGGAACTCATCTCAAAGTGGTTCAATAACTGAAGCAAGACCAGGGGAACTCGGGACAGTTCTTATCATTCAATTTTTTAAAAATATTCATGGTTTGTTTATTTTTTCATTTAGACAATGCCACACACTTCAACGGAGTCTTTCAAAATGTGGAAAGCGTTGCATTATTTTTTGGTAAGTACACATTTCTGTTGTACTTGAACACTGAATAGAAATCCTCCAGGGTTTGCTTTTATATATTTACTAAGATGAAAGAGGGATTTCTGAGGATGCAGATTTCCCCCGAGACTGCTGGAACACTGAATCCTGCTGAGTGCCAAGCACTGCTCGATGTCCCCGCGTCACCGCATTGTTCAGGCTCCGTGTCCGTGCAAACACCACCCACGCCTGGCTCACCTCCACTTACCGTGTGTTTTATGGCTCTTCTCTTCCCAGACTGCCTGGGCTCTCACTTYACCTGGTTACAGTCCATCTTCACTAACTTCCCTGCCCTTCTCAACTTTGTGAACAAAATGAAGTGTGTCACTGGGTTTTGTCCCAGGGATTTTGAAGACTACGGYTGCTCTTGCCGGTTTGAGATGGAAGGGCTCCCCGTGGATGCAGCTGATGAGTAAGTCATACCCATGAGAGGTTCTTTCCTAYCCTGACTGGCAATAAATGACCTCAAGCTCTGATTATCTAAAGCACTGCAATTGTAAAAATGATTTTAAAACGGTTATCAAAAAGTAGATTTCTTTGGGGGTAAGACCCACACTACCTGGCTCAAATGAAAGAAAATGTAATCTCAGGCCAGGACAATCAAATGTTCACTGATATCAGCAGGAGGTGTGAAAGGAAACTCAAAAAGAATCAAGACACATCCATGCCTATGAAGAAAAGGGGTTTTCCAACAATGTGATGTATTAATTCCCYGAGTGAAGACAGCAATGGCTCAGAAAGGGCTGATGCTTATAGATAGATGGAAACTAATCCATCCACTCTGCAGCACGGGATGGCTGGGAAAATGGAGATCTAACCCTGCTACTGGAAAAAAGCCATGGAACTTCTCTGTGAAAGGTTTTCTGAACAATTGTGATGACATCCTAAAACAGGAGCTTGAGTTGGTTCAATGCATTGATACCCACAGAGCTGAGCTCCTGGGCTTTTGCTTCACTCAGCTTCATTTTAATGCAGAGCAGCACAAACCCAGAAACCACAGAGCCATCCATCAGCAAGTTTGTCCTGAGAATCRTCCACAGAGCCAGTTTGTATTTACAAATTGGTTTGCAGTCCTGGGGTGAGGTTTCCTTAGCAGCACAGAACTCCTGCTGCCGTGTGCAGCAAACAGAGGCTGATTATTGCTTTGCCACTGACAGAGTTGTGCTCTTGGTTCAAGGGAGCTSCAAACCAGTGCTTTTGTGTGTCTTTCCCAGAGACAGCTCCCACAGTGTTGCAAATTTTCACTCACTTTATTTCTTAGAAACTCGTTTCGCAAGCCTTGGGGCTTGTCTGTGCCATTTCTGTTCCATAGAAAAGGGCTGMACACCACAATGCAGGTTTTTAAAGCACTGGAAAATACTAATACCTATAGGATTAACCTTTTCCCATTTTCCACAGTAATTTATTGTCATACCTAAATTAGGAACCAAGTTTACCTCCCCAGATATTGTGAAAGAGAGGCAGACCAAGAGGACAATCCATGTTTTACCATCTCCTGTTTGCAAAAGGAAACTAAGTAAATTTTTGGATTGACTGTTGCAGTAAATGATGATATAATTGTGATTCTCCAAACAAACAAGAAGTGCAGAGAGCTTTTATTACACTAATTATGCAGTTAGAGAAGCTTTTAGATGCTAACACCTCACTAGACCTCAGGCAGAGACAGGAGTKTGTTGAGACCAGTCATCASTTTGATGRTTAAAACCCTGYTCCYGATGGAGSTCAMAGATTTCAGCCTCATCTCTGGAACRAGGCACAGTAGAATTTGTGGTGCAGAGGAACCATCAGATTTCTCTGCTAAATGCTATTTGCCCTCATTTTTGTTAGATGAATTCCTTGAACTACTTCCCTGGGTTGTGAAGACTAATTAAATAGTTTAATCATTACTTATTAAGATAGCAGGTGATTAAATATGAAATGCTTTCTAAATATAGGAGGAGAGAAAGTGCATGTCCCTGGAAGGGAGCCTGGCCAGCGGCAGGGTTTGCTCCGTGCTCTGATGGATGCAGGAATGGTCCTGACCAGGGGTGGGCTCAGTGCATGTGCAGGGCTGTGGGGGCTGTGCAATAACACATTCACTGTGTTATTTATTCACTGTGTTTAGCAAGAARCCCACTAAAGATAACTCCTTACATTGTGATCACGAGTTCACCTTTCCTAGCAGCAGATGCTGGGTTTGGGTGCTCGTGTTGTCTTTGCTCAGGCCAAATGTAATTCAATTACAGAGCTGTGTTCTGAGTGCATTCCTCTGAAATGAGGGTATTTCAACCCAAATCTAACAGCAAGCCCCTATTTAATCTATGTAACAATTTTACCTGGGGTAAATGATGACTCTTTACTGGTGTTTCATTTACACCTGATGTCAGTGCACACAGAGCCTGCACGGACAGGTGAAGAGAAGAGAAGATTGAAGAAGAGCTTTCTGGTTTTGTTTAATTTTTATTCCTATTCAAAGCTAAAGTGGCCATGCAGGCAATTTGAGGGTGGCAGGACAGCAGGGGTGCAGGAAAACACAAGTTTTCTGACTGCCTGTGCTATGTGGTGGCAAAAGCTGCTTTACTCCAGTGTGAGAAAAAATATTTTGTGGCACTTTCCCATGGCTAAATAGTGCATTTCAATTGTGATTGCTGCACAGAAGTACAAGAAATAGAGGATAAAATTGCATTTATTTATATAGTCCCAATGAGACACAGGTTTTGACGAGGCATCACAGAGCCATTCACCCTCCATGGGTGCCAGGTTCAG